>NC_087200.1:24535641-24538141 GCF_015104395.2 Macrobrachium nipponense
GGAATGTGATATCGCCGGTATTTTGATTTTACTGTCGTATTTTCATTAAGCGTTACGGTGTTGTAAAGGTGTGGCTATTTTGACAGATAAAACAGAATGTATTCTTTTGTTTGGTTTCATGTATTGGAAGCCGAGATTATATAAATAATTAAAATCTGGTTGAGCTCCCTAGGTTCCCAAATGAGTTAGGCCAGAAATATATTGATCGCCGTTTTGTCCATTCAGATTTCAAAAATGTAAACAAGAATAAAACGAGCAACATTTAATAGTATCAGAAAATTGCGATCTTTCACATACAGGCTTCTGAATGCAAGAATATTCAGTTTTTGTCATATATCAGCTTCGGTAGAGAACAAATACGTTTCATAAAATTTTGTATCTTTTTTTTTTTTTGGCAGACCTCAAGCATAGGATAAATTTTCCTGAAATGATTCTGTTACTTGCATGAATATGTAGATATATATATATATATATATTATATATATATATATATATATATATATTTATATATATATATTATATATACTATATATATATTATATATATATATATATATATATATATATATAAGGTTTGTGTGTGTGTGTTTTTTGTGTGTTTTGTGTGTGTGTGTGTGTGTGTGTGTGTGTGTGTGTGCAGTGGCAACCCGCAGTGGGGCAAAGAAACTGTAAACAAAATAATGAACGTTCTGGACCCTGAGCTCTTGTAAATCTTCCCCCATACGAATCAATATCTCCAAACCGTTCTCTCGGCATTTCGGAAGGTACACGGAATGGTAGCCGATGTGGAGGTAAATGAAATGCAAGAAATTAAGAGGTCTATAAATGCTGTAAAAAAGAAAATAAAAATCACAAACTCTCGGTGTTTCGACCTAAAATGAAAGTGAAGAAGATGAAATAAAATTTTAAAAAGGAAAACACGAAAAAAAACCACAATTTTAAAGTAGCTGATCAGTGATTAAACGTTTCCTTAAAAACTCGAAAATGGAAAATGTTAAAATAAAAATCACAAATTCTTGGTGTTTCGACCTAAAATGAAAGTGAAGAAAATGAAATAAAATTATAAAAAGGAAAACACGAAAAAAGAACATAATTTAAAGTAGCTGATCAGTGATTAAACGTTTCCTTAAAAACTCGAAAATGGAAAACATGAAAATAAGCGATCAGTAAGAGACTATTTCGGTAAAAATAGATAATGGGTTAACGGGAAAAATAAGTGATCAGTGAATACACGTTTCTTATATCCTGGGATGCATCGTCAGAGAACCCAAGTTGAATAAGACGAAAGTGATCATTCTGGGCAACTTTTCAAGTTACCCCAACGGCGTAACAGCAGTGTCTGATAACTACCATTTATATCGGACTCTTAATCCAAGGAGTACAAGTGCTCCAAAAAGCCAGGGACGTGAAAATGGTGTAATATATGAAAGTAGTAGAGTTTGTATGAAGAAATAGATGAATAGAATTGTCTCTTTTTTTCAAAAGAGCTTCTTCCTGCGGGCCAAGACCCTAAATAAAAGGAGACCCGACCTTCTTCCTTTTGGGTGCCGCCTTCAAGGTCTACTGTCCACGTCATCCGTCTCATTACTGTCTGGAATCTCGACTCCAGTCTTACTCCCGGAGCAAAAACTTGAAGGAAGGAGACAGATCAGCGGCTTGATTAACCGGGGCGTTGATATTTCTTTCCCTAATACTATGGGTAATTATGGACTCCGCCTCATTTGCATGTAAACGAAATGATCATTAGTCCGCGTGAAAGGATGAATAAATATATTCTAATGATAATCAATAGTAAATGAACCTCAAGGAGTTTTTTATTATAATAAGCTCATTTATGCGTACGCACACATACACACGCACTATATTATATGATATATATTTATATATAAAATTCTATTCATACTTTTCTGCAATTAATCAGATATATTTCATGTATTTTAAATACCTATATATTTCTAGATACATTATTTAAATTATATAAATATATATTTATATAAATGTCTATATATATATATATATATATATATAAAGTTATAGAAAATAAATATATATATATATATATATATATTATATGGATTATATATATATATATATATATATATATATATTGATAGAGAGAGACAGAGAGAGAGAGAGAGAGTGGGTATGTGTACTGAGAACGTTTTTTTGCAAAATTATTCCGTATAGATGATATATTTAGGAATATAAATAATATATTTAGATCATTGCGTATAAATATAAAGGAATTTAGTAATGTATGAGGATCGTTGCATTAACTTATGTAGGGAATTTAAAATATATCAGATTAATTGCAGGCTAGCATGAATGGAATTCTATAATATACCTGGATCGTTGTATAGATTTTCAAGAGGAATTTAACCGTTTATCAGGATCATTGCTTAAAGTTATATAGGGAATTTTATGATGTACTTGGCTATTTGCATAAAATCATATAGGAAAATCAGTCATTCATTAATAATTTTGGATGATTACATGAAAAA
>NC_087200.1:24540641-24565641 GCF_015104395.2 Macrobrachium nipponense
GGAAGGTAACGAGTGTGCAGTTTCCTGCTTGGAAATGTGCATGGAGTGTGCGAAGAAGAAGAGTTGTTAAGTAACGTGCAAGCAGTCTGTAACTGGAAAGATTCCTGGAACGAAAAGAAGGCTAACAGTTATGCATTCCGTTGCTGGGAATGTAGCTGAAAAAGTAAAAAAAAAAAAAATAAATAAATAAATAAATAAATAAACAAATAAATAAATGCAAAGAACAAACGTGAAACCAATACTGGAATTTTTCTTATGGCATGGAAAGATGGAAAGAAGATAGAAAGGCAGGTAATCCGCATCCAGGCCGTTACTAGAAATTTGCCTGGAACATGGAAAGTGGAAGATGGAAAAGCAGGTAACTGGAATGCTGTCCGCTTCCCTTGTTCCAGGCGCCCATCCAGCACTTGCTGAGACTTCCAGCTGCCCAACAAGGGACACACACACACGCGCACACACACACACACAGACACACACACACACTTGAGACCTTCTTAGATTGAGACGTTTATCTGGGTTTGCCTTTCTTGTTCGCTGGAATGCTTGACAAGTCATCACGGGTTTTAGGCGTTTGTACTTTTTTTTTTTTTTCTTAAGACGGTTTTATTTTTTATTTAGGTTTGCTGTCATTTTGAATTTTTTACTTCGAGTTCTTATGCGCTTCAGAAAATCTGTTGAGAATTTTCATTTCGATTGTAAATTATGCATTTTTAAAATAATAATAATAATGATAATAAAATAATAATAATAATAATAATAGTAATAATAATAATAATAATAACAATAATAACACATTAATGATAATAATGGTATGAGTTTCCATTATTGATAATAATATTAGTAATAAATACAGTAATGACAGGTACAGAACACACGGACGAAGCACATGATGTATGGATTAATGCACGCGTAAAGTCTACATAATAATAATAATAATAATAATAATAATACGACTTAAAATCGTTCACACACACACTATCAGGGCGCCTCTTAAACTCTAAAATACTGACACCAACCATGACAACATTACCGAGACTGTTGTTGGTAAAGACGTAAAATTTAACAAAATGTATGAAATTACCTATTGACATCCGGTACACACCAATACAGAAATACTATTGAAAATAATTAACAATCAGCACAAATATAGCTTGTAACATTACTTACAGAATTACTGCTGACATCCTTCCGAACATACCATAACAAAAATCAGTCAGCACAAACGGAACATATAGCATTACTTATAAAATTAATTCTCACATCCCTAAAAAAAATTTTTTTTAACATTTAGCACAAATAAAGCAGTTAACATTATTTACAAAACGACATCGCTCAACTCAAGAAAAATAAGTATACAAATAAAGCAATGGAAATCATTAAAAAATGAAAAATAAACACATGGCACAAATAGATGATAAATACCTTCTGGCGGTCGACCAACCTTTTATGAACATTATAATTGGTGGAATTTTAGTGAGTTTGAAAAATCTTGCACAGAAAAATAATGACATCGATGAACTAACGTAACTAGAAAGATATGAAAACGTGTCTTGAATATTTGGATGAACTATCTGTTCTTCCACCTGATATTATTGTTGATGCTGTAAAGTATACATTCCTTTACACTTGGAGGTATATAATTAGTGAATGTTCTTACTGTGTATTTGCATATATTACTATATTTGTAATAGTTCAAGTAAATACAAGTGCATAGTGTATAATGCGCATACATATCTTTATCAGCAAAATTCTGTTTGCTATATTTGTGTGATTATATATTGTATGCGCATGCTCACACACATATATGTATATATATAATTATATATATATATATATATATATATATATATATATATATATATATATACATATATGGCAGTGGCAGTAGTATGATATGCAGGGATGATGTGATGTTAAAGAATTGTTTCAAATACCAGTAAACTACTATGTGGACAATTGATGAGATTCTGCACAGCGAGAGAGCGCACAAATATGTTTATATATGAGAGCCACAAAATAGTGACAGAGAGAGAGAGAGAGAGAGAGAAGAGAGAGAGAGAGAGAGAGAGAAGAGAGAGAGAGAGAAGATAAACAAACATACATATATTATATATGTATATTTATATATATGTATATATACTATATATCACAGTTATAATAATATGTGCGTGTTGATGTTTGCGTGAAAATCTAGCTTTTATGGTTGTGTGATAGTGTGTCTCATATCGATACACAGTGTATACACCTCTCTGTACACACATTATAGTATGGTGCGAATCTTATGGAAGTACGCGAAAATGAGTGTGATTTTCACAAGTGTCATCGGACGGCAATAGAAATAAATCTTGTTGAATCTCCAAGAAGGTATTAAGTGCAAGCAAAGGATACTTATCTCTCTAAGGTACAGGTATTTTAAGTCTAAAGCTTGCATCCAGTACTAGTTATTGTGTAATAAAACAATTATTATTGTGTGAAATAACAATCGATATAAATCTCAAAGTTCATTCAGTACTTCCAACTACAGACGCGGGTAAAGTCTTGCTAAGAAAACGACGCCTAGGGTGGAAATATCTGTTGAGAAAATACAGAAAAAGAAAAGTTTGGTAGGTAGCGCAATGCTCGTCGAGTGGCAGTAGACGGGAAAAGTCGGAGGGAGGAAAGAACGGTGCCGGAAACTTCGCTGTAGTCACCTTCCCTCCTCCAATGCTCCCGGTAAACTAACATGAGTTTGCGCTCCTCCCGTCCCTGTTCCGCGTCCCAATGGAAAGCTATATCACATCGCGGAGTTGCTAAAAAGAAAAAAAACCTAAACTCTGTCATTTCATCTGGTCTTTTATATCAATCAGATGTATCGATGTTGTCTTTCAAGACAGAGTCGTACGGAGACGACGACAACGACGCCTATCACGGCCGTGTATTTATGACAGGAGGGAATATATTCGTTGCACGGTGTCGATTCAGTCCTTAAGTGCCAAACTTACGAATAAAAATGCATGTTTCGTCTTTGGACATCTTTGGCTTGCGTTTGTTCTTCTCGCGTTTTGTGAACACGGATCGTAGGAATACCACTGCGATGATGTGGAACAGTGACATTACCATATTACTCGTCAAATAATCAATGAGTCGATCTACTTCCATCCGTTCCTGAGTTTCGGAGGGAGGTGTTTATATCGGTGTGCGTGTGTGTGTGTGAGTGTGCGGCATGACCTCTCTGTACAGACACTTTTTCCCAAAGGCGATCGCTCTCTCTTTTTTCTTTCTCGTGTTCGAAGGCCTAATGAACTGATCAGGGGACAGTTAAAACCGTAAATGATGGCTGGGTTAATAAACAATTCATATCTAGTGCCGTACATCGTAATTGTGCACGTGATATAACAATAACTGCCATGCCTTGCCAAGTGTATTAGAGTGTATTTCGCCGAGTAGGAACGTCTTGCTGCCAGGACTCGCCAACTGCAGTTTATTAGGCATTGAGGCGGAGTCAACTACGAGGGGAGGAGCCAAGAGTAGCCAGATTTATTTTGTATTTATTACTATTTCGTTTTATTGTTATGCGTTATTTGCGGTATATATTGTTGTATTATTTGTTTTGTCATAAAAATGTTGTATTGTAGTAATAATTTATCGTTTCGTTGCTCATTTTTCTTTCTGTTTATGAGTAATTTATTCATTCTTAACCGTGTTTACACAAATGATCGAATGCATTTATTTGGTCAATATTTATTTACATGACAATGCAGTAACATATGAAGTTTGTGTGTGTATAATGTTCATACTTATTTATAATCCTAGTGGATGTAATACGCAATAGCAACAGTAGATGCTATGTGGACGATTAATGTTAATTGAGTACGTCTGGCAGGGCGGCGCTGTCAGAAATATTGTTCAGTATTGCCTGAGCGCGATCAGTGTGCGGGACTGAGTGAGAGGGAGTATGTGTCTCGTCTGTAACGGTGTGCTTGTGTGAGTGTTGGCACCCGTGAATGTGCGCCTTTGCAATCAGGCACACTGCCAGTGACTCTTCTGATAACCACCGCTAAAATAGACTGTTGTAAGTGCAAAGAGCTGCATTTGACCCTCCAAGCTGCAGTGCCACGGCCTGGCTTCCACACCTGGCCTCCTAAGGCCTGGGTGTGTGACCTCACCTGAGTTGACCTTGCCTGACGAGGACATGGCCAACCAACAGTTTTGCTTGCGATGGAATAATTATCAGACGAACTTGACGCAGGTGTTTGATCAATTGTTCCAATCTGAAAGTTTCGTAGACGTCACGTTAGCATGTGAGGGCCACAGCGTGAAGGCCCACCGCATGGTCCTGTCGGCATGTTCGCCTTATTTCCAAGAACTGCTCTCCGACGCCCCCTGCTCCCACCCCGTGATCATCCTGCAGGGGGTCAAGTGGACCGAACTGAAGGCCGTAGTGGAGTTTATGTACAAGGGCGAAATCAACATCAGTCAAGATGACTTGGGTTCGTTGTTACGTGTGGCCGAGTACCTCAAGATCCGAGGTCTGGCCGAAGTGGATGGTGACCCCGCAGAAACGGCTGTCTTGACCTCTCCTTCCATATCTCCTGCCGCCCGCGCCCTGGCCAATGTCCTCAACGACGAGAGCCCCGTCTCCTCAGTCCTCGCCGCTGCTCGCAAACGCCGCCGCCTTTCAGGAGGCGAGGAACACCATACAAGCCGCCCATCCTCGCCCCTGACGCCCACCAGCGCCCCCGAACTTTTCGAACACATGGGGCTGGATTTGCCAGGTTTACCTACACATCACATTCGTGGCGGTGGTAGCGCGCCCTTGCCCGGGTCACCGGCGCCCTTCGGGAATCTGCCCTCACCCCACCTGCAGGGGCCAATGCCACCCCCACAGATGCCCCCGCACCTGCCCCACCTACCGCATCTGCCGCCCTTGTCGCCGCTGCTTAACATGCACTCTCTGCCCCGTCCCCATGTCCATGACGACTTCGAAATTCGACCCGGCATCGCCGAAATGATCCGAGAGGAAGAAAGGGTAAGTCACTGATGATGACGTTTATCCATCAAGACATCAGAAAAAATCTTAAGTCCTTTACTCTAAGATATACCTGTCCTTCCACTGCCTATTTATACAGGCCTGCATTGCCCTCCCTGCTTTTTTTTTTGAGCTTTGGCACTGCTGTCGACTGCTTCTCCCTACCCAACCCCCTCCTATCCCCTCCTCTGTCTAAGTACCCCTTGCCCCTAATCTCCTTGCTTGCTCGTACTTTTGCATGATGCTTGGCGGCGGCTGTCATCTAGAGGAAAGCGTCAGCTGCCCACCCGCAAAGCGTATTTATATATTTGCATGGCATCCCTCGGTGACTTGAACCATTTTTAAAAGCTATCTTTTTCTGCCTGTCAGATTTTGCAGTTTTTTTTTTCTTGTAGTGCTCATCAAGTTTCTAAAAGAGTTGTCGCTCTTCTACGGAGATGTGAATTTATTTTTTTATGATATTGATGGCTTTGGCATAATTGATGGAGTGTGGAATAAAGTTTTGTAATAATTGCTCGTGTTATACGTTTTTAAAAATGTATTTCGTTGGTGTCATTGCTGTTAAGCCATTTTATTACCTTTGTGGTTCGATAGTTTGACAAACTATTCATGTGCCGTCTATTGTCAACAAGTGTGTGCTGTTCTCTTTTTTACGTCATGTGTGTTGTTATGTGTTTTAAAACATCTTAGTGTTTACGAATCTGCTTTCATTGTTTTCTTATTTTAGTTTGTTCATCGTGTGTTAACCTACTTTCTTTGACAGAAATTTCTTGTCTGATAAACTTGTTTTAGTGTGTGTGTGTTTTGAAATCTTGTGTAACTATGTAAGTAAATTTTCCCAAGGTTAGTAAGATGACATGCAGGTAAGCATTTGTAGTTTTGGAAGCGTCCATTCAAAAGAAAGAGTGGCTCGTTCACACGCTTCAATTGCTATCAACGTTAAACAGTTCCAAGAATATAAAGTGGTGTTAACGTCGACGTGAGTTGTGGAAAATCGGTACAAAATGTCAAAGGAATGACGTTTAGTGTAAATACAACAAAATTCTCCCTTTGGCGGCTTAGCGTTTCCTTCTGCAACGGCCGCGTCCATGCTCCACGTTTTCCAAAATTCTTGGCCAGGGTTCATTCCAGTCCGGCTTCTCTCACCCTCTCGCGCTCTCTCTCTCTCTCTCTCTCTCTCTTTTCTCTTTCTCTCTCCCCGCACTCGGATGAATAGTGAGATACGAAGGTGCGAGGGATGATGAGCTAATTCCCACCTCGAAGAAACACCACGAGAAAAGTCTTGGGGAGGTTCATTTACCCTTAAACGATCATCGTGTTTTCAGGACAGTTTCGATGCATTGTTTATTTTCAGTCGTAAACATCGGAGAGCAAATGCACAACATCCCGGCGGTGGGGTTCTCCATCCTGAAAATCTCGCGAAGTCGCGGTAGCCCCAGAGTAGCGACTTCCTCACAACAAACGACTTTGCGTCCAGATCTTTCATCTTCTTGTAAGACTCAGAGAGCGGTGAGAAAGAGAGAGGGAGAGAGAGAGAGAGAGAGAGAGAGGATGGAGAGAGCGCTGAGGACGGTGGCAAGGGGGTGTTAGGAGAGGGGACCCAACTCGGAGATGAAGGAGGGGAAAAAGAAAAAATGTAAGGGGGGAAAAAAAGGTGGTAGCGCGCGTAGCAGTGTCGCCAGTTGCTAAGCGAGCGAAAAAGAGATGGGTTGAGCATAAGTCATTATTATAAAGGGGGGGGTTTGGGTCAAAAACGAGGGGAGACCGCTCGAACGAACAGAAAGGAAAATTCCCCTTTCGATAAAATCCACGGGAGTCAAGTAGCGGCCGCGCGAGGAAAAGAGAGAGAGAGAGAGAGGGAAAGGGAGAGATGTGGTTCTGAGGCTTATTTTCCTCGTCGGTTTCTGCTCCTATGTTGATGTATGGTTGATGCGACGAACGCCACTTAATTGATGGCACTCGTAGTTTTTCGCGGGGTGCCGCTTTCGTAGCATCGTCGGCCTGTCCGCTCGGCCTCCCTCCTACACCTCCTCCTCCTCCTCGTCCTCGTCCTCCCTCTCCCCTCTTTGCAGGTTGTGGTAGCAGTAGCCGTAGTAGTAGGGGCAATGCTACACAGGGATATAGTTTAGGGGATTTCAACGGCAACCATGTAACGATAGGTGGCATCCGGCATTTTATTATTAATATTATTATTGCAGGCTTTGCTGCCAGATGAACATCCGACGGCCGATGTGACGGGGATGCGGATTCGCTTTTAATATTTCAAGATTTTTTTTTTTAACTCTTGATGTTTTGTGGAATCAAAAGCAAAATTTAGTAGTCAATTTTACGGTATTTCATAAATATGTTATAACCAGAATGAATGTGAATTTTCACTTGCGCAAATTTTCCGTGTGTTTTATTATATCGCAGCTCAGTAGCGTGGAATAATTATGGCCATATCATCGAGGAGTCTTGGTGACTTGGAGCTTCTTGTTTATCCATCTTCTCGGGTAATTGCGCTTAAACGCGGAGACTTTATCGATATTATTATAAATGCATCTCTTCCCGTCTTGTCGGTAGTTCTGTGAATTTTGTGCATCTGTTAGCGTCATTTGTAATTTTGTTCAGATACTAAGGCTTGGGTTTGATACATAAACCAGGCGCTTTCTCTTGTTATAATCCGGTGATGCCATAATAAGACAGTATATTTTAATGTTATGATATTACTAAACAGTAAATTTAATGCTGACTGTCGTGTGGCCGTTGCACAATAGTATGGTTTTGCCTTTTTACATAGTTAAGATGAATTCGTATCATTGCGTCATTAGCTCCAGAAACGCAAAGGCTAACGCCCTATGAATGATTAATATACATAGAATCATGGGAAAATATAAAATGGGTAAAATATCAACAAGCGACGTCTTTGGACTCTGAAGGTTTTTTTTTTTTCTTTTTTTTTTCACGCACCTCCATCGCTCTTCCGTGTAATGGAAGGGAGATTATAAATAAGCACGCGGTCATTTTCATATCTCGAGCCTCTCTCTAAGTGATAGTGAAAGTGATGGTGCAAGGCGGAGCGGAAATAGGGTAAGACCTGGGGACAGCAATAATCATCACTAATAATAAAAGCGGACAAACGACTCGTAACAATATCCCGATTACCCGAAATATCCCAACATGCGACTGGAGTGGCACCTCCAGACGGTGTGTCTCATTATCCACCGTCGCAATTATTGTGACTTGCGAAAGTACGTACACAGTTTTGGATGACTTTGCGTGCGTGTGCACACGACACGCACACATACTATATATACACACATATATCTGTATGTATTACAAACTCCTTGATAATCTCTCCGCCAATATTTTTTTTTTTTCGCATTTATCGTCATGAAATGTTTTTGTATCTTGCTCGTTTGCACTTTCATCGAGGCTTAAATTTTGATATTATTGACATAATAATCTATGCTGTGCTATACAAAGTATAATTTATAATATGGCCCTGTATATTCACTTAATGAAATTCGATCTCCCATTTTAACAACTTTACCCATTTTCTACTTGGATTAAGTGAAGTAATTATTTTTTAAAGTATTTATAAAAGTAATAGGATGGACATCAAACTAAAACAAGACTTTCATATGGTGTTGTTCTTAACGAATATCAGTTGTTGCCGCACACTGGGACATATTTTATAACAACATTTGTGGCGTCACTCAGTTGGCTAATATGTGTGGTTTAATTCTTGAAACTTACGCGTATATATATTATGGCGGGTTAATTTTGAGGACATATAGTAGTATACGGAAAAATCACTTCAGCTCTGCCTAAAATATTTAGTCACGAGAAAATTTGCCGTGGAATGGTTAGCAAATCTTCAAGGCGTGAAATATCTTACCCGAAGTGTTCGGAATAAATACATAGTTTGTAAATATTTTTCTCTCAACTTATTCATTGTCCTTCGATATTCTTTATGACATGGCGTCGTCGGTAGAAGCCTCCGGAACCTCGACATCTTTTGAAATTGAGGAACTTTGATTACGTCGTGAATTCGTGCTCCATCGGCGGTCACAATGCCGTGTTGAAGTATGATTGATTATTATTTATTTACTTGTTTCAGTCGGAATTTTCATCCTATAGCGAGTATGATCCCATTTGCTGCAAGGAAAACCTTTTGCTACAACTTAGTATATATATGTATATATATTTTTTTGTAGGTAAGCGGCATTGATGTACCTGTTAGGCCAGTTCTCACAAGAGTAGCGAAGAAGTGAGTTTTCCGAATCAGATAATACATAACGATGAAGAATATTGATTTTGATGACTGGAGTTCCTTTATTTTATTGTATGTCACATTAACCTATATTTGTAATTTTTTTCTTTGTATCAATGAATATATGTACGACTAAGGACTTTATTTATTTATTTTATTTTTCTCTCAAAATTAGAACACGCTCTGTCTAAAACGACCATTTTGAAGGGAACTTCCCGCCATAGCTTAGATGCTGCCCGGTGTAATTATTAAATAACTATTTAATATCTTTCAAAGTAACTCCTATTTATTTCCCGTTGTTAGACGTAGATTTGATTATTTCCGTTCTTTTGTACAGGAGTTCGGATGATGACTGTGAGATTATGTCAAACCGGGAATTGTAGCTGTACAAAATATTGTATATAAACGTTTTAAATGCACTCTAGGACTCAAGCGTCGCGTCGGAAGGAGATGATATCTGTTGAAGTGTGATTTAGAAATTTAGCGCGACCATTATGCCAAACTTTTTAAAATCTACAGAATGTAAGCCCTGTACTATCAGGTCAAAACCGCTTTCAGTCCTAGAATACTAATTGTGCTGCAAATACTTAAAGTCCATGTACTTGTTGGGCTTAAAAAAAAATGCTTGTACATATTTTTGTACCCCGCACAAAAAGAACGAATGATAAAAAAAGATCTCGATATTAACATAGAAGAAAACAACACTTGCGTCCTAGAATTTCATGTGAATATGGAGGAACACCAAAGCGCTAGAAGATTTCCGCATCTTAGCCACTGGGCCTACCTTATTGATGACTCAAGACAGCAAGGGCTAGTTTGACGGTGGCTACATGGCAGGTGATGCGCGGCGGTCACCTGAGGGAAAGGCAACTGTCCACCCTACATTTCTGCGGAACAGTGGCTTATGCGATCCTTATGGCGAATGAGGGACCCCTTCTATCGGCCGAGCGAAGGATCCTAAGTAGGGATTATTGCGGGATCCTGACTTGACTGATTTTACTCAAGAGTCCTTTGATTATAACAGCTAGACACGGTTCGTCTGTGTGAGATCAGTTAAAGAACAATGATGAATAATCTCGTTATAATGAATATGATGTCTAAAACTGAGATTGCGTGTGTCATTTTATATATAATATTTTATATTATATATATGATATATATATATATATATTATATATTATATAAACAACATATGCTTGTGACCCATTGTTGAAATTAAATGTTCTTCTAGCCCAGACGAAGCCTGAATATCTCGCCTGATGAATATTAATGCCTATGATGTTAAAAAGAATTTCTGCTAATTCGAAATCGACTCACCAATCGGCGGCATTGCTTTATGACGTTATGAAATCCCCATTTGGGAATCCCCTTCCCTGGGACCTAATTTAATATTGAGGGCTTTTGCTTCTTATGGTTTTCTTCCACTTTCCGCCATCAGCCGTTTGAAAAATTCGGTGACAGGAGGGAATTTGTTATCCGTTAAAGTCTCCGATGCTTTTATTTCCCCGCCTGCTTTCGGGAAATACGGGAATGTTATGGATACAGACAAGGCTTTCTCCTAACGCAAGCTACGATAAGAAACTTGTTCCCCGGTTCGTCCTCGGAGGCCAAAGCCTCAAGCTATGGCGCCTTTAGGGGGTCACGCAGTTTCTTCATATTGTTTTCTATTTACGTGGGCGTTTGGATTTTTTTTTTTTTTTTTTTTAGCTGGAATTTTTGCTTGCATGATTTTGTCATCTGATGGCTGCCTTATATCCCGAGTCTCGCGGGAGACACAGGATCCTGCATTAGACAGGTTTCCGTCTTATGCAGTTTATCTTTGGATTTCATGGGCAATCGGAGAACTCAGTGGAACGCCTTGTAGAACACCCCCCCCCACCCCTCCCACACACCCCCTAAAAATCCCGATGGTCCCCATAAAATATATTCCGTGGAAGGCCCGCAGTCTCGATAAAGTTCTAGTTTAGCCCTTCTTTCCATTTTGTATAGAATTATTCGTAAGTCCCTTTAAAGCAAAACTAAGCTTAAAAAATAATTACGGTAAGGTTAAAATCCCGCTCTTAAAAGATGCCTGGTTTCTATGCATAAACTGTATATATATGCCTTCGTACCCTTAATAGAGGCATTTTTTTTTTTAACCAGAAAATTTTAATTTAAAAATAAAAACAAAGTTTGGTAGGAGAGATATCCGCTGTTGATTAAATATATATATATATCTAAGTGTCCAACCGACCCACGTCCCTTCTTCCGCCCCCAAATACCATACCCAATGAAAGAAGTAAAGGAGGACCTCGGACGTTCAGAGAAGTAAACCGTCATTTAGGAAATTATTCTATTTCTCATTTGTTGCTGTTAAAATGTGTTATTGCCGCGAGAAAAATTTCGCTTCGATATTACCGAGTTGTCAAGAACACGGCCATGCTTAAGGATTAATGGCCGCTGGAATTACGAAAGCCACTTAGCTTATTCATATACATATATATATATTTTGCAATGAATAAAGAATGGCTTCCATTGATCCCATGCGTTTATGGAATGTTTGCACTGGTACTCCTTTTGTAGTGCGCATTCAGAGATTCGGCGCCGCATTAGAATTATTTATGGTTTATGGTATGCATATAATTTTTTTCCTATTAGTGAGTAGCTAGCTTCAAGAGGAAAAGACATTTAGACAGATTCAAGATCGAAATAGGAAGATAGTCTCTGCAAAAAAGGACTTCAGTAGAAATTGTTTTAGAAATTGTGCCCAAGTAGAATCTATATATATGTGTACAACAATTTAAAAAGGCTCTTAAAAGAAGCAACGATAACCGAATTATATTTTTTCGATTTATAGATATCGGTCGAAATACAGCGGACAGTTTAAATATATATTATATAATATTATATATATATGTATATATGATATATATATATATATACTATATATATAGATATATATATATATATATATATATATATATATATATATATATATATATATATATATTTAATCACACACTTGACATTGATAAACGAGGTATCCATTTTGACACTGCTATGCTCAGATTACTTTTCGATAACTATTTCTATCATTAAGGTTGGCAGATGTGTAACCAGGTGTTTATATGATCGCCCTTGACAGAGTATAGCAGAACCCTATCGTTTCTCTCTCTCTCTCTCTCTCTCTCTCTCTCTCTCTCTCTCTCTCTCTCTCTCTCTCGTTCGTTATTAAGTGAAGCCCCGTGAATTTTATTGTCATCTTTGTTCCTTCATTATCTCCGGTTTTTCTGTTCTTTCCTCTCTCTCGTCTTCTTCATTCGCTGATTTTTATCTCTTAGTTTCGCTTTGTGGCTTTGTCTCTTTCGTTCATATAGGATGTCTGTTGGCGTCTTTCTGTGTGTGTGTATGTATGTGCGTTATACGTCCCAATTTTTCTATGCGGTGGATTTTGACTCATTTTTTACGCTTATTTTTTAACCTTTATTTTTGTTGAATTGTAAGTTTATTATATGTGACGTATTTAGTTAATTTGTTCGTTATAATGTTCTTAGAATTGCATAGTCTATATTTATCAAAATTCTTTCTTACATTTATTTTTTTTCTTATCTTATAGTCTTTATTCCGAAATGTTATTTTCCACCTGTTCGTATTTTTATATGTCACCAGCCAGTCGAGATTTATTATTGGGTAAATGTGCAGAAGACTTTCCCGATATCCTCCCCCCCCCTTTCCCCCTCCAAGACACGTACATTTATTTAGTTATTGCCAATGACGTCGGCTGTTCGTTCCGGACGTCCGCTTTCATTCATAGATGTCTTCTTCTTCAGTCTCCTCCGGTCGCTGACACCAGTTTAGTTTTGACGTCTCAGACATCAAGGTTGATAACGTAGGTTAGATTCGTCTCATTCTTCATCGTGCATTTTAGTGACTTGTTATTCTCCTCCTTTCCCCCTCCCCATCCCCATCCCCCCACACCACGGCCACTTATCCATCTACCGTCCCATCCTTATATCCATTCCATGCAAGGCTTAAGTCTAACTAATTTGACTATTTAATTCGTGACAGTAGCCCCTCCTGCTGAGACTGCTAGTATTGCTCGACTAGTTAAGCACTGAATAGCAAGTGGCGATTAAGTGGTCGGTTGCTGTGCATGTAGTTGTACTCTCATTCAGGTTTTACAAATGAGGGGGTGGTTGGTGATTGTGGGGAGAGGGGGCGAGGGTCCCTTCGGTCCTGGGGTCATATGGGGTTGTGGGGGGGGTGGGGGGGGGGTTGAGACGCTGAGGCCGCCGTTGTCACTTAGCATTCGGCCCCAGTGCTCGAGAAGAGATTTATACCCCCTCCGGCACTCCGTGCTGCTGCTACTACTATGACTACTACCACCACTACTCGTATTAGCTACTATGATTTCTACTGATCTTCCAACTCTTGATGATGGTCTTGCCTGCCGCTGCTGCTCCTGGCAGTCTTGGCCTATGTAGGGGTTTATGTAGGGGTTAATATAGGCTGTTATTGCCCTACCATCTCGTCCTGTTCTCTTCGGCGCCCATCCGCGAGAAAGCTGTGAATCCAATCGAACATCGTCGGTCCCTCCTTGCCTGCAACTTGTTGTGTCCGCTGTGATTGGTGGGTTTTCTCTGTGCTGGCTTTGGCGTTGTTCGTGTATAGGTTTCCATTATACTTCATTCTCAGTTCTCATGATTAATTTCATCGCCATCCATTTTGCATATTTATCCAAGAAGGTCTTCCGCAAACGCAGTCAAAGGACGCTCGTCCATATCGTAAATTTCACAGGTTATTATTTAGCAGAGCTGTATGATATCCTAATTATTATATAAAGTTGCTGAGACGGGATCCAACCAAATGTGGTGATCAAGTCTTATCTTTTTGGCGTGGTTGTTTATGCGTGCCATTTCTGTCATCAATTATGAACATATATCGCCGGTGCTTTCAATGTTAGTTCTATTATTAGCAGCTTCAGCCTAGTTCGTCTATCGCGACGAGAGATGCCATCGTGTTTCAATTAGCCTTGATTTCATTAACATCGTCAGTTACCTCGATATTTCCCCGGATTCGTGGAACAGTTTTAGCCAGCCGATAAGACGGCACTGGGCCGTCTCTCCCTTGTGACATATGTCGAGAACTCCACCCCACATAAACATTAGAACTTTGCCGTATTTCTCACTTTCGGTGCAATTTCGTTGGTAAATAATTCAGAGCAAACATTCCTGTCCTTGAGTAGACCCTCCCAATTTCCTTCTTTAGTTTTTATTTATTTATTTACTTATATTCGCTGGCCTGGCATATATATATATATATATATATATATATATATATATATATATATATATATGTATTTATATATATATATATATATATATTATAAAGTGAGGTTATATAAAAAGTAGTGCCTGATAAATAGTTTGTTTTTATATATATTTATTTTGAATGGAGTTTTTCTTTTACCTCCAGCCGCCCTATAGGATTCTTCAAGGAACCCACCACACATAATCCCTAAAACACACTTCTACTTTTTTTGTTCCAAGTCCGCATCGGCGTGGAGATAGTGTTCTACGGTTATCTCATTTTCATGTGTGATAGGGGCCCTGAAATCGCAGATAAGCGAGATAAGGATCTCTATTTATGTAAGGAATGGAGCTGAACCTCCCATAACCACGCTTGATTATTTTTTTCGAATCAGAATGCGGTTGCGATCAGTGATGATAATAGATAATAATAATGTAGATTAGACGCTTTTCTCGCGGAAATTCGTGCCCCTTCCTAGGATCACAGTATATGGTGATACCCAGATTTGCAGTAGGAAGTAATAAGTAACTCCCATAAATGGGGAAGAGGTTCGATGATTTGCACAATGGAAAATTGGCCGTAAGTCGGACCTCCTGTAGAGCAAAGGATGAGGCGAAGATCAGATATTAGCACAACCACGGGCCCTCGTTTTACTCTTGAAGAAAAAAGAAGCAAGTAATAAAAATAAATATATAATTATAAATATACACATACACAGTGTGATGGAGACCATCATTGTCATTCTTATATCACCTACGGACAAGAGACTTTTAGCCACAGGGGACGATGGTAAAGCCGTGAAGAATGCATCGGCAGATCCAGGGTTGTAAAGCGTAGCCTTATAAGGAACAAGTGACATATACGAAAAAAAAAAAAAAAACGGAAAAGATTCTTAAATGAACGAAGGAATGAGTAAGTAGGTAACTGCGGATTATCTGGCGTCGTGTGAGTGAAAGAATGAAAGCAGCCATCTGGACTAAGACAATGATTCGGTTCTGGACATCTTTCAACGATAAATTTCTTTTTTTTTTCAGTCTTACTTTCGGTCAAGACTAGAGCTCACGGGTTTAAGTTAAGATACTAACCTGTATTTTAGGAGTTCTTTTGTTTCATTTTTCTTTTCTATTGCACCCCGTCGCTTGCAAAACTGCCTTTGCAATTCTTAGATGAGAATGACTTTTATTTCTATACATTAATTTCACTGCGCACAATTTTAAATCGTTTCGCGACATTTAAATTTCCTGTGAATTGTTTTGTGACTTGCGTCGCAAATAAAAGTAAACTGGCAATTTTACCGGTGAGGGAACATTGCCGACAGGTGTGCCTTGATTTTCTTATCTTTATTTCTACAGTGCGACTGATGAAGATAAAATTTGTACACGCCTCCGTTATAGTAGAAGTGCGTGCTGTGATGACGCGCTTTCCCGGGCGTGCGCACGTAAGAGAGAGCGAGAGAGAGAGAGAGAGAGAGTCGCGCTTACGAATTCGTTATCAGAGCGAGCGGCCACCGTGCTGACTTGTTCTGTACTTGCTCATAAATTTTGCATCATTTCCGGTTTGATCCCTTTATTTCTGTCGCTGTTCCCCTCCGCCGGAATGAGTGATGTCGTTCCTGGGGGTTAGGGCGATGTATGCAAATTATCGATTTC
The DNA here is from genome assembly GCF_015104395.2 of Macrobrachium nipponense. NCBI lineage: Eukaryota > Metazoa > Arthropoda > Malacostraca > Decapoda > Palaemonidae > Macrobrachium > Macrobrachium nipponense. The sequence continues at coordinate 24,556,843 of NC_087200.1, forward strand.
GTATTATTTTCGACAGAGGTCTGTTGTCTCTTCGAAAGTATTATCTTCGTTGTTGGAGGTTTGGAAAGGCTAAATAACTGAAACGCCACCTCGCGGAGGTGCGACGCGTGTAACCTTAATTTCTATCAGTTATAAAATAAGCAAGTATCGGTATAAAACCGTTCAAGATAGTACTGATGACCGATTCTTCCTCCAGCTTGAAGGAGCAACACAGCATGAGAACGCTGTTACAAAATATTTTTTTTTTTTTTTTTTTAAACTTCCCTTAAACCCACCTTCAGAACTTGACATCAACTATAGTTATTATCAGATATAACAGAAGAAAGTATCGCTATATAATTATTCAAGTTAATAGTGGCAAACACGGCACGAGACCAGAGTTACAAAATCATGCTTTTGTGTGTTTTTTTAAAGCCTCACGTTAAGCCCACATTCAGATCTTAACCGAACCAATAATTATGACCAGTTATAACTGAAGCGACTGTCGATATAGAGTTATTCAAGACGATACTGAAGACCGATTCCTCCAACACAAAACGCAGAGACAGCACGAGACCCGAGTTACAGAATCTTGTTTTTGTTTTGTTGTGTGAACCGTCTTTTTCCTCTCCTTTTAACTCCTCTCGCAGAAGCCCCCTTTCGCCGCTAAACATGCATCAAGTTTGACATTCTCGCTCCCCTCACTCTCTCACTCACAGCCGCCGAGTGACCGCCAGACCGACCGCCCTTGCGTTTCATTCTTTGTCCCCGGAAGAACCTCATCCTGTTTCTTCCACTCTTTCTTTTCCCACCCATTTCTCTTCCTTTCACTACCTGATCCTCCTCCTCCTCCTCCTCCTCCGCCTTTTACTGTCTTGCTTCTTCATCTTATAAACCCCCCTCCTCCCCTCTTCATCTCGCCCCTCCCTTCCCCCGTCCCATCCCAATTCCCCAAATCTCCTCCCCTCCTTCCCTGAAGACCAGGGGCACTTGACTCGTGCGATCTCCCATAGGACCCCGTAGGTGTACTTTCCCTCGGCTACCTGCATCCATGCCTCCCTCTCCTTCCCTTCCCGGCTTTCTTATCCTTGACACCTGTGGTGATCTTCCGCTTTTACCTGACTGGAATGTTCTTGGCTCCCGCTGAGAGGGGGCCCATCCTCTCTCTGCCTTCTCTGACGGACGTTAGTTTGCTTGTTTGTTATTTCCCTTCCATTCATGATTTATTGGTAATGTTAAATTGATGAAGTAGGTACAGTTAATGAAGTCAAAGTTTTGTAATTGTCGTCATTCTGTATCTTTTCCTATCAGGTTATGCTTATGCATGCGATTAGAACTAAGACATTGATATTGTATAGTCCTTTAACGCGCGCAGTGTGTAAAATACGTACCAAGACCCTTATCAGCATTATGCGCTTTTTTTACCAAATTTCTTCCCGTATAAAGTTTGCCAAGTTCGCCTCGAGCGAATGAGTAATTCGATATCAGTTCTATTGTTTTGAAACTAATATTTATACCCAAGGCAAAGTTATATTTTGTTGCAAAGTAAAAACTCCAGCTGTTCGGCGGCTGTGCCGTTCCCCCTTCCTCTGTAGGGCTTGCACCCCCAAGTAGTCCAAGGCGGTGCTGTTGCATTGGGTTTTATCGATCGATTTTGTTTGTGGGTCGACATGGTATACTTCTCCCCCCCCCCCTTCACCCCCTCGTCGTCATATACGTCCAATGTAGTACTTTCGCCTCGTAGTGTGCGTTAGAAGGATTACTTTACATATATGTCGCACGTTGTAATTTTCCCCTCTCTGTATGTATGTTAAAACACTGTATTGGTTTCCACCTTCGTCGTTTACCCTATGAAAACAATACTTTTCTTGGTCATATACCCCGAAAGTATGTAGGACACCCGGACATTATTTTTCTCGTTGCTACATACGGCAAAACCAAGGATATAGTAGTCTGTTACAGTATGTATTAAGGGCGAGCAAATCCATTATAACTCCAATTCTCTCTCTCTCTCTCTCTCTCTCTCTCTCTCTCTCTCAAAGCAGATGCTTAGGACAATAGACTGAAATCTGTCCTGAACGTCGACTTCTCGAGACGACGTTAGCCATTTTCGGATAAAGAGACGCGTTTGGTGAAGGATGGTGACGATTACTATTTTTTTGATCTTCATAATTCTCTCCCTCTCACCTTTGTGACAACTTCGTCGTCATCTCGGGTACTTGCTTTGTCATGGAATTAGTTGTGAAGTCACCTGCGTGGGGCGGCGGAGAAGAAGTTCGTCAACCCCCTCTCTCTCTCTCTCTCCCTCCCTCTATCTCCCTCCCTCCCTCGAAGGGGTTAGAGGTTATGAACGGTGTTAAGGGATAGTAAGTGGGTGCGGTGCAGTACGGATGATTTTCGTTTTTTGGAGGGGTTGGTGGGGGTGGGGGGGGGGTGGGTGGGGGGGGGGGGAGGGGGGTCCGGTCCTCCTGAAACCGATCTTGCGGTACCTCTCTCCCGCGAGAAATTGAAAAGTTTGTTCGGAAAACTTCGGCGGTAGCTCATTCGTCGGCTACACTTTATTCGCCATAGTTGAACCTTTATATGTCAGTTCATAAAAGATATTATTTACGGGTCACATTTGTCAGCGGTTAAGGAAGTTACGGCCATTTACCGGCGGCTCTTTTTTTCCTTTATTTTTCTTTTATTTTTGCTTTTTCTTCCCCCAATTCCTTCGAAGTCATCGGCGTCGCTCTTTTGTTGACATCCCCCATCCCTCCCTCCCCCTCTCATGGAGGTCGTTTTGGCTTAGGTCACCCAACGCCTCCCCCCCCCCCCCTCTTATGGGCTTAGGTCACTATCACTTTTATTTTGTTAACTCATGAAGATCAGTGGAGTTCTGGAGTTTACGCAAATGTTAACCGATGAAACGTAATGAACTTCTGATATAATGTATCTCTCAGCCATTTCGGTTTTGTAAGTCTGTGTTAAATTAATAAGTGTTTAGCGTTTATGTACATGAACCATAGATTTAGAATAAAGAAGCAAAACAGTCTAGTATCCAGAGTGAAAATATATATTAAACTGGAAATCCCATATTTTATTTATTTCTCATGTGAAATACAGTGTACTTATTGGAGGTGGGATAAGATATATTATATATATATATTATATATATATATATATATATATATATATATATATATATATATATCCAATGCAGCACGGAGGAACACGTAAGGAGTGTGGAACTTGAAGATGTAGTTAAAAAAACTTGAAGAGCTTGGTACTTGTTCAAAGTCCTGGTTTACACTCACCTTTTTACATGGATTTTTTTTATTATATCATATTATTATATATATAATTAATATTATTAATATATATATTATATTATACTATATATCTCCTACGTATGTACTTACATTTATACACTCACTGATGATACGCTGGGCATCTGACATTATTAGGTTGTCAAAACGGATATTAGTTCCGTCTCTGCCAGGCGCTGTTGCCTTTGCGCTTAATCCGGAGGAAGAATAATTCGGCAATAAATATGTCCTGTTCACATCTTGAGGTAAAAGCTCTCTCTAGATCGGCAGGTGTTGATGTTTTGGCGTTCCTAATTCGCCAATCATAACACGGGAGACATTTCCGCCAATTCCCCCCCGAAAACTGGCGCGAGAGTCGAAAGCCGCAGCCGACAGCCAGCTAGCCAGCGGTTGGGCAACAGCCCCCGCAGAGCAATTTATTATTCTAAAGAATAAAATTTATTGTGTTAATTTAACGGTGGGTTGAATTTGGTTCATTAGTGTCACCTGAGTTACCATACGCGTTCTTTTGAGTGTTCGGCGCTTCGTAACGAACATCGCCGTCCCCGAAACCCAATGAGCGAGCGATCGTTTTCGATAACCCGTAAGTTCGCCTCTCATTCGTTTTCCGTCCACGTCGTTATGTTTCAGATATATCAGTTGGTTTGGTGGCGGTGGCCAGCTTTGTTTTAAAATGCTCTCTCTCTCTCTTCTCTCTCTCTCTCTCTCTCTCTCTCTCTCTCTCTCTGAGTAGCCGTGGCTGTCGGCGTTTGGTTAAGTTTTATCTTAATGTGATACATTTAGTGACTGAATTTAGTAACATCTGTCCGTCTGGCGAAGTCGTTTGCTGCTGCTCATTGCGAGGACGCATGTTTTTATTTTTATATTGGATTGACGTACCTTTTTTTTCTGTTGGTGATGTTCTTCTTGTTCTGTTGTTCCCTTGATCGATGTGGATTTCTGCCGTCACTCTGGTCTTTTTGGGGTTTCCGGTCGTTAAGAAACGCAGGTGACAGGACGTTGTCGTATCTGGCCTGTTGTAATGTTATTGTTCTTGCGTTTGAAGTGTCCAGTTATGGCTTACTCGAGGAGTAAGCCTACAAACTACTTTGTAGTAGTTCTATGGAAGCGTCTAAAAAGGTCTGAAAAAGGCGTTCCGCGTTGAGTTGAAGGTACGGAAATTTTATTAGAATGATAATGTTAAAAAAATAATATGCATGTTAAACAGTGCAGAAAGATTATTATTTCTAATAAAATATAGTGTGTTTTATTTTAATTTTCATTGGTGAAACAAGGCTCTATTTGACAATATATTTTACCACGTTTTAATTTACGTTAAAAGTTAAAAATATAATGTTGGCAACTTATGCATGGAGGGGAAAAATCTTGCACTTATTCCGAATAAGCTGGAGGTCGGATCGGTTTTCACGCATTTGATTTTTTATATATATATAGTTTTATGCGACGCTTTATATATTCCATTTTAATATGTTGATAAAATATAAATGCCCGCTTTCAGTTGGTTCAAACGCCTAGGTGAATTAATTTGAATGTGACGAGAAAAAATGAAATTCTAGATTATATCTTTTTATGACAGAAACACCATCTTTTTATTAATTTTGTTTAAAGAATAAAAAAAAAGTTAAGAATATCACCTGTGGCATTTTTCCAAGTCTGTGATCATTTAACGTAACTTGCTTAGAGTCAGATGAACAACTTGGTGTGAGCTGGTGATTAACTTGTTGGAACCAGGTGAACAGCGCTGCCCACCCTTTTTGAGAGAGAGAGAGAGAGAGAGAGAGAGAGAGAGAGAGAGAGAGAGAGAGAGAGAGAGAGAGAGAGAGAGAGAGAGCCGGTTGGATAATCTCCAGGTGTCTGAGAGAGTAGTAGGTGTGTTACTAATGCACGGGAAACTATTTTATATATATTATATATATATATATATATATATATATATATATATATATATATATTTATTATTTATTTATTTATGTGTGTTTATCTCGGAATCCGCGTTCTCCTCTCTCCCTCTCTCACACACATACACACAAAGAAAAGAAATTAGATTTACTATAAAATTCTAGTCTTTCAGAGTTTCATATCAATGTAAGTTATTTGAGCACTGGCCCATTTTCCAAGAGTGTTGTTTTTGGTATTACATGAAAGTTTACGAGCAGTTTTAATTTTCTTTTCAGCGTTGTAAAGTATTATCGATCATTTTCATCATGTGAGCAATTATCGATTACATTCTAGTCATTAGCGCCATAGATTATATATATCCCTCTTTTTAAGTAATATCGATTACCTTACCAGCCATTAGCATTATTGATCATATTTCCGGACGCTCTCTCTCTCTCTCTCTCTCTCTCTCCTCTCTCTCTCTCTCTCTCTCTCTCTCTCTCTCTCTGGGGAAGCATCCTCACCTGGTGCTGTATTTCAGTAAAGTTTGACTATCTGTACATGAATGATTTTAAATTATAGACCACCATATATATATATATTATATATATATTATATATTATATATATATATATATATATAATTATATAATAATATATATGTGTATATATACACACATATATATGTCTGGTAAAAATGTTCTGTTACAACAGACTTTCATCTAATAAAATGAGCCATAAAAACGCCAAAATATATTTTGGCATTTTAAGGCTCCTTTTGGTTACTATATATATATATATATATATATATATATATATATATATATATATATATATATATATATATATATATATAGTATATAATTATATATTATATATATATCATATATATATATATATATATATAATATATATATATATATATAAACAAATGCAAAGAGCTATTTACAAAGCTACGTATTAATCATCGTTCCCATACGATGACGCCTGTTATCCTTTTTTACGGTGAAGTTAATCGGATCTGTTCCCGCGTAAAACAAAATAATTTTTGTTATTTATATTAATCGCTTTAGTGGATTGTGTGTTGACCGCCTAACGCATCGAAGCCTTATGAATTAATTTATGTTTATATATATTATTGATATAAAACGGAACCGTGTAACCTCCCCAACCCCCATTTCGTCGGATTATTATTAACCTGCCGTTTTTGTTTATGTCCAAAAGGATTTTTCGATTAATATCCTTACACGCATTTTGGCGTTTGTTTGCCTTTCTACAATGTCTTCGTTTTTTCGTATTATTGTGTTTTATTTATTTATTTGTTTCCAATCTTAATTGCCTGTATACTTTCGATAAACGTGTTTATTCAAAAAGAGGTATTGTAATTTTTGGGCTGAATGTTTGGTATTTTAATCTTCAATCCATGTTTTTCTGCATTTTTTTTTTAGATCAGCATTTCCATTGCATTTTTGTGTTCTTTTTTAATTAGACTTTCCGCCATTCTAATTATTTTGCGGGTTGATGCTGTAAAACTTCGAACTCTGCCTTTGTATTCGTCCCTCATTCACACATTTATTCACCTCAACATTTCACTATTCAATTTTTATATTTTGTTACCCTTCGTCTCTTTGCGTCGTCCTTTTCCCCCTCCTCCTCCTCCTCCTCCTCCTCCTCCTCCTCCTCTTATCCTCTTCCTCCACAGCATCATTTGGGGTTTTACCTTTTCATGCCAAATAATAATGAATTGTTCACACCTAAACAGTTATTTTTTTCTTCTCTCTCTCTCTCTTCTCTTCTCTCTCTCTCTCTCTCTCTCTCTCTCTCTCTTTTTAACGTTTACTCTCCCCTCTTTCTCAGGCCCCACCAGCCGCATGTCCGTTTGTTTTCTGATTCGCTACAAACCCCTTATGTCTGTCTGTGTGTCTGTCAGTCCATCTGTTTCCCCTCTTTATCTTCCTGTCTCCCTACTTCCTTCTATTCCCTTCCCCTCCCCTCCCCCTCCTCCTCCTTCTCCAGGAATGACGTTACCCTGTGTTACAGTATACACAGCATTAGTTGGAGTGCTTGTAATCTCCTCATTCCCCCTCCCCAAGCCTCCTTTCCCCCCTCCCTTGCCCCCTCACCCTTTCCACCTCTCGTTAGCATTCACCGGTGATATAATTGATTTAAGTCAAGGTTCAAAATTAAATGGTGTCGGTTCTACTGACACGAGACAAAAGTCGAAACTCGCCATATTGTATTGATTCGAAATGACACTAAATAATGACGGTGGTAATGGGTAATGGATGCTGCCTGTTATAGGTAGATCATTTCCTCTTCCCCCGGGGGTTGGGGGGTTACCGTAGAGGCTTTCAGAAAGCAAAAGCGGCCAAAAATGTGGAAGTCACTTATCTTGAGCCGTGGGGTTGTAGTTGTAATTGCCCCCATAACCGCCCTTTGGCTGCGTTAGCCCCTGCTGTCCGCTGTTCTATTTCCTCTCTCTGTTACGTAATTATATCGTAATTACATTATTATTATATATTATGTAATATATTATACACATATATATATATATAATATATATATATATATATATATATATATATATATATACATATACATATATCTGAAATAATATATTATGCGGAACATTTTTCTCAGTTACGGATATGAATGCAATTTTAGTTGAGCATCTCAAATTATTTATGCGCATATATTCACGATGTGATATGATATAATTGAGTCAAATCTGGCAAGTAACGTGTACCGCTTGATTTTCTTTATGTGTATTTGAATCGGACATGGGCAAAAATATTCTTATATATCCTTCCTGCGGCATTTTTTTTTTATACGTTATAAGACCATCTACTAATTAATGCAGACATATATGGTTCATATGCACCAAAAGCGCGAAGTTCAAAGTAATATATGGCTAGCAAGTGTCTCGGAGTGGATTTTCAGCTACGTTTATATATATTATATTATATATTATTTTTTTCTCTCTTATCGAGTGTCATACAACAGAATCCGAACCTTCCGTCGTTTTGTGATGCGTCATCAGCTGCGGGGAGCTGGAATGTCTCCCTTCTGAAAAATAATAATTATCGGTGGCACATTTGCCCCTACCTGTTGTCTCCCTCCCGTCGTCGGTAGAAGCAGCATCACTGCGAATGATCTCAACTCTCTCTCTCTCTCTCTCTCTCTCTCTCTCTCTCTCTCTTCTCTCAGGATCATCGCCGTCGCCTTGCAATCTCTACTTATGGCCTCCGACGTCTCGTCTTGATGCTGCTTCTCTTCTCCTTCCTTTCCCTTCTTCTGACTCCCCCTCTCCCTCTCCCTCCATCTCGTCTGATCCCCCTCCCTTTCCTCTGTCGTCTGCCAATAATACCCTGTTGGTCATGGGCGGGGTATGCGCCCCCTTCTCAGCTGCACGTGGTAAGAAGCATCGTAGGCGTGAGGAGGCAACAGGGCCACTTGAGGCGTTTTGGTACGTTTATATTTTTAGGCTCTGCTTGGTTTGTTGCGAGCTGAGAGAGAGAGAGAGAGAGAGAGAGAGAGAGAGAGAGAGAGAGAGAGAGAGAGAGAGAGGCGGGGAAGGTTAACGAAAGCTGAAGACTGATTTATTAACCCAAAATGAGCAAGTGTGGACAGTCTTG
>NC_087200.1:24568141-24608141 GCF_015104395.2 Macrobrachium nipponense
GATATCATTTGTCAAGGAAATTGCCTTGAATTTTCACGTACAATAACATCTGCCATCTACATCTGGGTGACTTTGCCTATTAATTAATTGTTATTTATTTGTGACTAATATGTTATTCATAGGACGCGAGCTCTGTCTGTTAGATATCTAGCTTCCAATTGCGTCGCTTATTTAGACATGGGAAGGAGGCAGCCGGGAGAGGCATGTCTTGAGACATACCAACCCCTCCCCCCCCCTTCCTTCCTTCTCTTCTCTCTCCCTCCACCAGCGTTCTCTCCCATTCACGTCCAGTTTTTCAGGAAGGAAGAAGACATGCCCGGGCGAGAACGAGAGTGATACAGGTTCCTAAAGCATAGGATACCAGTTCCTTCAAGTCACATTTTTCCTGGGCATGAATTCATACCGTATTTATTTAGGAATGCATATCGTCGACTTTCGCTTACTCGGGGAGTAAGCCTGCAGACTGCTTTGCTTGTTGCTGTTGTTGTTTTTGTTGTTGTTGTTGTTGAGCGGGTAAGTAGGAAAGGTCTGTGAAAAAGTCTAAAAAGGTCTGAAAAAAGATGTTTCTCGTTGAGTTCAAGATACAGGAATTTTAGGGTAGGGTATTTGTGATTTATTTATTAGAATGAAAATGTAAAAAAAATTATTGATGTGCATGTTCAACAGTGCAGAGCAATTATTTCTATTAACTTATAGCTTATTTATTTTAATTTTCGTAGATTTTAGCACACACTACTTGACCGTAGTTCTACCACACGCCCCCAAGTAAGCTGGAGGTCGGATCACGCCTTGTTCTTTTAACTCCGGTTATTTGGGTTATTTTAGAATACGTTATAGTACAGCAGTAAATAAAAAAAGTGTTGAGGTGACAATATAGTATGAAGTTTTGTGAAGAATTTATCATGAAGTTATAATATTTTTCTGTGCCAATAATGAGGATATAGTATATTTTTTCGTGTCCAATAATGAGATCATAGTATATTTTGTTTGATACGAATGAAGCGAAATCTAAGCTTTATTCATTATTTAACTTATGTATAGTTCATTTATGTGTTTTACTGTTATGCAGTAATTAAAAGCAAAAATAACTTCTGCGTCCGCGTAGAAGTTTGTTACGCATTCAGGCATGAATATATGTATATATATATATATATATATTATATATATATGTTTTGTGTTGCTGTGTGTATATATATATATATATATATATATATATAACTATTATATATATAATATATATAATATATATATGATATATTATATATATATAAGTTTTTTTGTGTAGTCACATTTATGTGTTATATTTGTTATTGCAGTTAGGTTAAAGGCAAAAATAACTTAACTTATGCGTCCGCGTAGAAGTTTGTATATATATATATATCTATAATTATAATATATTAAGTATTATTATATATATCTATATATATTTATCTTAATATATATATATATATTATATAGATATATATATAGTTTTTTGTTTAAAAAAAACAAAAAGTTCACCATTATCGGTCATTGGTGGTTAGACTGCGTTTGACACCGCTAAAACGAATGACGTCGGAATAAATATCCAAACACTTATGTGTTGTTTAAAACAACGTTGCGAACTATGTGTTGATTTGTGTTGGCAATATACTAATTGCAGTTCCCTCTCTCTCTCTCTCTCTCTCTCTCTCTCTCTCTCTCTCTTCTCTCTCCAAATCTCGTTCAGTGAAATGTGCTCCCATCAGGAATTTGGAATAGAAGGGATTCTGAATCTATCTATTCAGTAGACTGATTGGTGGAAATACGTGAATAGAAGTACCATATATGTGAAATAACCGAAGTGTGTATATTGTTAATCGGCTGAACTTAATAGTATAGAAATTTGAATAAAAGTACTACCATGTGTGAAATAGCGCAAATCTGTAGGTAATTAATGGACTGAACTTTGTAGAATTTTTTTGGGTTCGAAATTGCCTGGTCTATATTGGTTACAAGAGGTATGGAAAGTAAGTTATGTTCAAATTTGCTATTATGGTTGATTATAGGAGTCACTAACATATTTTCATTATGAACTGCGTCAGAGAGAGAGAGAGAGAGAGAGAGAGAGAGAGAGAGAGAGAGCTGTGCTTCCGCAATATATCATTTTTAGCATGAATATAATTAGGAACATGAAATATCTCTTAATATTAATCTTGCAAAGGCCAGCATTTGATAGGTGCTTGCCATTAGATAATTCGCTGCTGTTCGCATCTGCAAGCATACCCAAGAAGGCCGAGCACGCAAGCAAGCAAGCAGGCATTCATACAAGAGATAAATAAGTGAAGTAGCAGAAAAGGCGATTATTGCGCATCATGACCTAAAAGTGCAGATAGATTCCACCGCCGATGCATTTCTACGGATGCAAACTGTGCAAGTTGCAGAAATGGTGCTCGTGCAAGCACGCTCCTTTTGTCGCCAACCAAGTATCCTGTGATGTCATCGTGTACTGGAATGGGTGTACTTCGGATGATCTGATTTTGGTGTATTTATGCGTTCCATATTTGTTATTTATTTGTGTATTTAATTTACGCTGTGTATTTAAGAATTCTTGGCTATTTAGCGTGGAGATCCAAATTATTTATTGATAGGGTAGTTTTAAAATCATAAATTATTACAGTTGTTTTCAATTTGCAAGTTATTGATGATAAATTTGATGAGTAGAAATTCCCACAACAATTTTCATTAAAAATATGTATGTATATTTTTTTCATTCATTGCAAACGGACGAACTAGAGAGAAACTATTACATTTGGTTTAAAATGAATTTGTTTCGCCTAAATTAAATATTGCTGTGCTTTAGAACAGGACTGTTCTGTCACCACCATCCTTCCTGCCTTACCTCTCAAGTGTATCAGAGTTGGCACCCCCGCATGAAGATTTTGGCTCTGCTTGACGCCTCCTGTGGGGCAATCTCTCTCTCTCTCTCTCTCTCTCTCGCATGTGTTCGTCCGTGCGCTTGTTTTGGTGTGCATGTGATGTCGTTAGTGGTATGTCTCTGGCATCTTGCTCCTTTCCTTCTCTCACTTGTTGCCTTTATAAGTACGAGCAGGTGTTAAGTTTAAAATTCTCTCTCTCTCTCTCTCTCTCTCTCTCTCTCTCTCTCTCTCTCTCTCTCTCGATGAGTCTTGAAATGAGAACGTACGTTGCTACATATTCTTGTAGAAAAATTGAACGAACGGGATTCATTTCTCAAAATTATCGTAGGGGAATATAGAATTTGAAAATATAGTTGGCAGAGACAGAATGTACTTATGTCAGTATCTGATCTTGGCGTCAACCTTTGGTATGGGCAGTCTGTATATTTATGAAATTATTTATAGTAACGGTTAAAACCTTGTATAAGAATTCAGCACTGACGCGACCTACTTTAATCTTGAGGAAATATATTTTCCCTGTATCTCTTTTGTACCCATCTCATACATATACACATATGTAAGTAAATATATATATATATATAATTTAATATATATATATATATAAATATATATATATATATATATATATTATATATAATATATATATATCATATAATATATATATATATATATATATATATATATATATATATATATAATATAATTAATATATATATAATATATTAATATATATATATATATAATATATATATATATATATATATATATATATAATATATTACTGGATTCGAGATACTAAAGAGCCACTGCAGAAACTGGTGAAAGAGCTGGGAAAGGTTTGTCAGGGAGATGAATGTTGAGCAGTTACTGTGAATATAGAAGGTCTTTGATTCGTTTAAATATATTTTAATAAATACTTTATAACGTATAATTGTAGGCGTAAGAATAATTGTTCGCCTAGCATATTAAAAATAGCAAGAACTTTAAAGATACATGGAAGAAGTAGTAAAAAGGCTAACTTAAATTATAGGATGTAAAGGAGCCTATAGTTATGAGGGCAAAGGAGAGGAAAAACCAGAAAGCGCCTTGGATACTTGGAGCGAGAAAGGTATTGGAACCGAATAGATCATTTTTGTTTTCAATTTCTCTGCATACATCCAGTATTGACTAAACTTACATATATACATAGTACATACATATATATACTTATATATTATATGTGCGTGTATATACATACATATACACTCATTCGCTCTCAGGATAAACACTATAATTTTTTTATACATTACCTTTCCCTCAGTGAGGGGGCGTGAAAGATAGCTCTAGGTTCTCCTCAGTGTCGCTTAGCTTGGCCAAATTTCCTGTTCTCTTCTTCTTCTTTCTCTCCTCCTCCTCCTCCTCCTCCTCCTCCCTCGCCCCCATATCTTACGTGTTCGTCACCTAAGGCTCTAGAATTTGCACCTGCGAGCCAGAAGCTCCTGTGTTTTTAATATTTTTACTATAGCAAGCCCAAGTCTTGAGGTACATTGAGAAGAAACTCTCTCTCTCTCTCTCTCTCTCTCTCTCTCTCTCTCTCTCTCTCTTCTCTCTCTCTCTGTTTTTATAGTATTTCGTGAGCCAACATCAGACAGACAAAGACCCGTTTTGTTTGAACAACATATGTTGCGGAAGTCTGCTGCGACATGTTTTTGAGGACGGGGTTGGTTCTGCAGAGTTGATGGCCTAAAGTTGGACCTGTGCAAAGGGGTATAAGATTATAGACAAATATTTTCTGCTGATTGTGAAATTTGTTTTGAATGAATCATTCTCACACACATACATACGTACATACACACACACACCTATTATATGTATGTATATATATATATATATATATATATATATATATATATATATATATATATATATATATATATATATCATGATGCGCACACAATGTTTTTGTTTCTGCACTGTGTTTAATTGTCCGCTAACCGTGGCGATTTTACATTGAATTAGCGGTTGAAGATTACTTCATCTTGCTTGAATAAATATGGCTGGTCCGAAAATCACACTGGTATTTTTTATAGAGGATTTTATTTGTTCATAGGTTCTCCTCTGATTTCCTCTGTACGTGTTTCGTATATTTTTGTCAGCTTAAGTACTTTTTTCCCCTTTAACCCCAATTTTATATTTTACTCATTGTCATCTAGTGGGCTACATGGTTATGGGATTTGACCAAATCTCCTCATACTCCAACCCATCATTTTAAAAAATATATATATATATATATATATATATATATATATATATATATATATATATATATATATATATACGAACCTGTTTTTAGTTAAATGTGCGGGCACTCTGTCTGTGTATAAAACAAATGTCTGGAAGATGCTTATAAACTCGTATGCATGATTTCTCTCGCTCCCACATGTGGCTGAATATTGCAAGTAAACATGCACGCAGAGGGATGTGATTGGCTGGACATGTGTGTGTGTGTGTGTGTGTGAGTGTGTTTGTGTGGGACAGTGTGCAAGGCACGCGCGCATGCGCATTGAACCAAACCCCAATTTCCGCGAACGTCGTGTATTTAATGCATTTAAAGAAGACTTATCCACAGCGCCCAACTAAATACGAAATGAGATAATTTAAATTTGAAAATCTCTCTCTCTCTCTCTCTCTCTCTCTCTCTCTCTCTCTCTCTCTCAGCGACCACTACTGCTTCATGAATCACATCACGAAATTCCCGATGGTGGCGGCTTCGTCAATTGCGCAGATCGCAAAAACACATTTGGAAACGACGACGACGACTGACTCTCTCTCTCTCTCTCTCTCTCTCTCTCTCTCTCTGCCTCTGCGCGACTTCTCTTCCCCTCCTGCCTACCATGTTCCCCTTCACCGAGCTGCTCGGTCGTTGCGATTTTCGACTGGCGACTTACGATTTGCACTCGTAAATTCTTCATGTATGGCTTCTGATGTCTCATGTTTTCGATTAGTTTTCGGGTTTAGACCGAAATGCTTCTTAATATACTTTAAAATCTCAGTATTTAGCCCGGTATTCTTTATATTTTCACTTAAAGTCTTCGTACTGTATACATGCGATCATTTAGCACAGTTCTTCTTTTTTTTTTTTATTAATAGTTTTCCTACTTTTCTCAAATTTATATGTATTTCACTCAAAAGTCGTCGCCTTCCCATTATTTGTTAACGAATACGGCAAGTAATTTGTCGATGTAAATTTCTTAATGAAAAATCCCTCCACTTTTTCGCTTCCTGGTCATTGAACCTTCTTGTCTGCATGAGAGATGTTTATATACATGTATTTCAGTTGCTGTAAAAATTAACTGCTTGCTACCATGCAAAGGTTGATTGATTTCTATAAACTAGCGTCGCAACAGCGGTGGACATCTGTAATACGCAAGAAAAAATGCAAAGGTAGATTGATTTCTATAAACTCTATAGCGTCGCAATAGCGGTGGATATCTGTAATATGCAAGAAAAAATGCAAAGGTTGATTGATTTCTATAAACTAGCGTCGCAACAGCGGTGGACATCTGTAATACGCAAGAAAAAATGCAAAGGTTGATTGATTTCCACGAACGAGCGTACATCTGTAATACGCAAGAAAAAATGCGAAGGTAGATTGATTTCTATAAACTAGCGTCGCAACAGCGGAGCACATCTGTAGTACACAGGAAAAAAAAATGCAAAGGTTGATTGATTTCTATAAACTAGCGTCGTAACAGCGGTGGACATCTGTAATACGCAAGAAAAAATGCGAAGGTAGATTGATTTCTATGAACGAGCGTTGCAACAGCGGTGGACATCTGTAGTACGCAAGACAAAAAGCAAAGGTTTGATTGATTTCTATAAACTAGCGTCGCAACAGCGGAGCACATCTGTAGTACACAGGAAAAAAAAATGCAAAGGTTGATTGATTTCTATAAACTAGCGTCGTAACAGCGGTGGACATCTGTAATACGCAAGAAAAAATTATGATGTTTATATCTTTTAATATTTTATTTTTCACAAGAAGGTTTATGTTGTTGCTTCGCTTTGTTTGTGAGATCAGGACTACCGAAAATGCCATTTTATTTTTACTTGAATGTGGCCAAAGATGAATGCATTTTGAGAGGGATGGGAATGTCACTTTTGGTGAGAAGGAGTCTATTGTAGGTTTAATTGCTCAGCCTTGCCGGTGATTTCAGGTATTGAACGCTCTTGTTGGTAATGTTACTGTTATTTCATTTGAGTGTGAACACTTGGTGTAGTGCTGTGTGTGTATTTTGTATTTTATAAACCGCAAATGCGGCATTGTACAAGGAATACGTTTTATAGTCGTATGTGTATTGCTTTGTCTTTTTTGCCACTAAAATATAAAAAAAAACTGCATTTATCTTCATAACAGAGATACATTTAAAAGGAAACCTAAATTCGCAATATGTTCCGAATTGAAGCAGATTGAGAGGCAATTTAAGAATGCATGATATTCTGTGAACCTAACGGTTTTTTTTTATAATATCCAACGATCTAGGGAGCTAATATCTAATTATAATACTCCGACGGGTGCTCTAGAATCGTTACCCCTGCGGTTACTCAGGAGCCCAGGTATCTTCTACCTCCTCCAGGTAATGGTGTGTCTGTTCGGCCTTGTGTATATATAGATACATACACTTGACATTTTGGTTACTTTCAGGAAACGGTGAAATCATGTACAGGGATATGCATTACATACCCAAAAAGTAACTCCATAACTTTTCATTAGCAATTTATAATTTATTGCTAAGTCCAATAAGTTCGTCGTAGTTTTATTTACCTTTACTTTTGTGTTCGGTTTTGGAGGTTCTCCCATCATCCCCTTTTGTAAGTCCGTTATAGTTTATAAGAGTTCATTTTCGTACCCTCTTTAAAATGGCGTGTCCTTTGATATCAACGCCGCCGACTATGTTTTTTGGCTCGTGTAAATGGTGGTGTCTCGTCTTCTCAGCTTCCTTTCGGGAAGCTGTCGTTCTCGCGAGGATTTCCAACCAACCGGGCAAATGATTCTGACCCCAGAGCTTCGCAAGTTAGTTATAGTTTGTAAGTGTTCTTGAGTAGCGTATGATACATTTCCGTAGCCCGTTTTTAAACTGGTGTCCTTTGACTTGTCTCATAGTTCATTTAAGTGGTGTCTTGTGTTTGGAGAGCTTCCTTTCAGTCGGAAGGATTTTCTTCAACCATGGTGGTGTTTTTATCTAACAGCGCCGTCAGATTTGTATTTCGATGCTTTACGTGCATCCGTCCAGTCATTGGCGTAAGCCCACTTACTGAAGAAAATGGGGAAAGCGCCTGAATGATATAACAGAAGGCCCATCTACCCGCTTCCCCCTCCCCCTCCACCCTCATAAAAAAATATCGGGGGAAAAAAAAAAAAAAGAAGACCCGCTCGCGCCCAAGGTCGGGTAGGAGCACAGCATAGTGACATAGACAGACAGACGCACACACGGGAACACACAAACACGCTCACACACACACATTCTTCCTGTGACTCACATCGGCAGAGCAACATGGGATGTGCTTGCCAACGGAGGAGGGTAGGTAGGCAAAGGGAGGGAGGGAGGGAGTTATTGAGGCGGGTTTGTGGGGGGGGTAGGAGGGAAGATCTTCTTGCCATCTCTCAGCAGCAACACGACGGAGGGGGGGGGGGGGGGCGGAGGAGGGGGAGGCATCAGCAGCAAAAGAAGAAGGTAAGAAAAAGATGCGGAGGAAGAATCTGTCCTGATTCATGCTCTTCTTGCCCCGCGTACTTCTTTCTTTCTTTCTTTCTTTCTTGGTTTTTTTTATTTTATCAGCGGCTTTGTCCATTTTATTTCTAAATTGGACATTCTTTCTCCTCTCTGTCCGCGTTCTTCATAATTTACTTCCGTCTCTCACATATTTTATCTCAGCGTTTTATGAAATGTTTTTGGATGTCAGAGGAACATTTTCTATCCATTGTTCATTCGGGATTATTTATCTTTTAACTTTTCAATAATCGCTTCCTGTTGTTTTCCCTCCGAATCATGCAACCTCATGACACCGCCATTCGTCACTCATTCCTCCCACTTTTTTTTTTTTTTTTTCAAAACCTCTCACTCTCACTCTCTGAAGCGGCAAGCCCACTCATCCAAGCAAGCAAGAGTGCTCGAAATGGCTTACTCATCCACCTCCACTCATGCTGCTAATCTCAGAATGAAAAGCAGCAAACGCGCGTCATCCTTCTTGGATTTTGGCGAAGGTTGTTTGTGGGGGGGGGGGGGGGGGGAGAGAGAGAAGGAAGCCTGCTTATTTTACCTCCTGGTGGCCTTGAAATGTTTCCAGTTCCGTCATCCTCAAAAGTCTTCGCTCAGGAAAAGGTGATTGTGGGTCATTTAATTCCTCTTAGCTGGGAAACTTACGTATATGCTTGTGCGCATATCATGGAGATGCGCCCGTATAATTAACATTTACCATTTGCGCGCTTGCCTTTAAATCAATTAACTTTGAATAATAATATTAATGGCTCCCAAAGGTATTCCTCTTCTCTCTTCTCTCTCTCTCTCTCTCTCTCTCTCTCTCTCTCTCTCATGGGGTAAGAAGGGTCATGTAGCATGAAATTACATACATGGCTTGCATGCGTAGATAATTAAATGGCCTCTCTCCCGTATCACTTTCTTCTGGTTTATTCTTGCAATTTCATACTGCTTTAGTCCCCCATCGAATTATATCCCGACTGCTATGAAAGTTATAAAAGTTTAAATGATCGGGCTTCTTGCTGAGAGAGCAATGGCCATGCAGGCGTAATGCATTTTAATATATATATATATATATATATATATATATATATATATTATATATATATATATAATTTTATGTATGAATACTTATCACATCACCGTGATTTATATAAATCATTCGAGCTACAAATGTCCTTTAATATCTAATTCGCTCTACCTCGGAATTGATATTTTTTTCAATAATATGTACAGAGGGGAATTTTTTAGTTGAGATATATATATATATATATATATAATATATATATATATATATATATATATATATATATATATATAATACTTGGAAAAGATTGAGGAATTATTAGAAAATATACATTTAACAGCACATCGTAGACATCATTGGTGTATGTGAATATAAACTCCGCTATTTCCGGGTGCAACTGTCACTGTACCTGAGAACTGTTAATGAAGACACTCGGTCTTTTCTGATCGCGAACTGCTGCTGCCGCCGTCGTATCAGGGCCCCGTAGTTGAGCTATTACGCCTCTGTGCCAGTCTTGAACTGTTCATTGTTAAGTGCAGCCATGTATATTGGAACGGCAATTAGGAGAATGGCTCTTATGAGCGGGTGCCCCAAGGCCTCTGTTTATACCCGAGTTGCCATAAAAGCATTCAAATAGTTAGTAAACACTGGTATCGTGTTACCCAGCCCATGTTTAGAGTACCAACTGCGGGTATAGCGCCGAGGGTGGAAGGTGGTTGGTTTGTGGGGGTCTGGGGGTGGGGCTGGAGAATGGGGCACATTTGGGATGCTGGGGGACGGGGGCGGAGAGAGAGAGAGAGAGAGAGAGAGAGGAAGTGGTGAAACGGGGAGCAGAGATGCTGTGGTTATGCTGTTTCCTATTGCTGTGGATAATGCTGTACCTGGCCAGCTATAAACTTCCCCTTTCACGACACTATTCCTCTCTACTATCCCCTCCACATTGATATTAATCAGACTATATGTTTGAGTACGTGTGTGTGCGTGTGTGTGTGTGTGTGTGTCAGAGAGAGAGAGAGAGAGAGAGAGAGAGAGAGAGAATATGTTAGGGTTGGTTGATGTGGTTATGTTGTTTTCCGCCTAATGAAGGCGAGGCTTGTTCTAGAGGACCTCCCCGTCCCCCTCCCCCTACCTCTCCCCCCGTCCCCACCCCGCCCCCAAGCGCCCCCTCCCCCAACCCCTCATTTATTATTAGTTTAAGTCGTTTCTGGTGGTTTATAATCTCTCTCTTAGCGCTATCGGGGACCCACGAGACCACTGCACTGAAACGTTGATATACTTGGGCGGCGTCGGTCGGGGATTGTTGGTTGGGACCGTTCAGTTCGTTCGCCTTCCACGGTTGAACGACGGATATTTTCTTTGGTGTCTCTTTTACTACAACGAAAGCTATTGTTATTGGAATTTGCATCGTTATAATTTCCGGGTTCTTGGAGCATCATAAATAATGTCAGCAGCAGTTTTTTTTAAATAGAAAGTATAATACAAAATTATTGTTTCTGAAACAGAAATTACTCTTATAAAAATATGGATAAAAATGTGAAAATTATTTTTTATTTGATAATAGGAAAAATAATATTGAAAGATATTCACAGTATTGTGAGTCTTCAAACAGAGAAACAAATCCATAGTAGTGTATGGGAGAGGGACGCCGAGCAGATTTCCGAAAGCTTTCTGTATAAATTTGTGTTTAAATAAATATATTTAAATCCATACATAACTATAGATTTATTTCTTGGAAATATTTAAACCCATACATAACTGTCGATTTGTTTATCCATTTGAAGGTCTCATTTCACTATTAGTATTTTATAATTGTTGTTATTGTAATTATCTTTTTGTTTCAATTCCCAGTTTCATTGAACATCGTGTACAACGTGAAGATGAATAATACCAACAGCCATTTTTTTCAAACAGAAAAAGAAAGTAAATCAAAAGCAGTGTGTTTGAAAGCAAAGTAATTTTTTTTATAGAAATATGCAGTATGAAGATATGAAAATACTTTTATTTACTGTGGTTCTAATAGGAGATATAAAAACAATTTTGAAGTATTAAGAAGTATAATTTTTTTCTTTAGTACCTCTTCGGTACTCTACTTTTTTAAAAACTATTTTTTAATCTTGCGCTATTATTATTATTATTATTATTATTATTATTATTATATTATTATTATTATTATTATTATTATTAAATATTTATTGATTTTGCATAACTCCTCAGTTGAATTTTATCTTCATCCGATTGTGCAGACGGATGAAAGAGAGAGAGAGAGAGAGAGAGAGAGAGAGAGAGAGAGTGTGTGTAAGGAAGTGTTCTGTGTACGTCTTATTGGTCTGCTTAGCATCTCATGCTCCCATAGAGCTGATATCGGGATTTACTGCCACTTTTAATGAGTGGGCATTCCTTTTTTTCGTACCGGCTGAAGGGGGCAGGGGTTTGGGGGAGCGGGGGGGGGGGGGGGGTGGAGCGTAAGGGGGCCGACCCCTAGTCGGTCTCCTGAATCATCTTTTAGACTCGATTTAATTGCGTTCGGCTTACATTTACTATCGTTTTATCGTTTTTTTTCTTGAACTCCATTATCATCATATTTTATATCGCCAACTTATGCGGAGAACGAAACGGACATAAGAAATACGACCTTGATGCGAGAATAAGGAAGAAATGGCATCAGGAATTTTGATCTCGTTTAGCATATCGTTTATTGTTTCTTGTTCTTTTTGGTATGATGGAGAGGTCATATTCATCATCTTCACTCACATGGAGGATGAGATAAGCGGCCGGACGGACCATGATCCCAGATCAAGGTGCAAAGGGTCGTTACTTCAAGATAATTGAAAAATAAAAAAAATATCAAAATCAATTTCATCCCGTCGTCTTGAGTAAATCTAGCCATAAAAGTCATGATGTACGAACTATAAATAAATATTAAATATGTTATCAAAATATTTTTTACAGTTAATTTCAGTTTCCAAGGTAGTACTACCATTCACATTCGGGGAGTTTGTTCAGTTCAACTAGTCAGGCAGCCTCGACATCATTAGTTTATTTATATTCACAACGAACACTTATGTAAACAAACTGCATGGGGACATTTGGTAATATATTACGTTTCACGGCTTGTGCTGTGGACGCAATAATATATATCAATGTATATATATATATGTAAATATATATATAAATATATTTATATAATATATATAATATATTGTTCTATATATTATATATATGTTCACGACATATAATATAGTATGAATGTGGGAGTGTTCTTTGCGCGTCCTATTTTTCAGGTTGTTATTCCCTTATTAGGAGAAACGAATTATTGTTTATTGAATATATATATATATTTATATATTATATATATATATATATATAATATAATATATATGTGTGTGTGGTGTGTGTGTGTGTGTGTGCGCGTATACATGATCATATCACATGCATGGATAGAATTATAGATCATCGGATGCTGCGTAAATTTACTGCACCCGGGGTTACATTCGTTGCTAAGCCGTCTAAAGATGAAACGGACAGTGACTGTTGTTGTTGTTGTTGCCCATTTCTAGAGTTCTTTTATTTTAGCTCCCAAAGATGTTCTTATCACGGAGCCTGCCGGAGCTCCAACCAACATCTCTGTTCCGGCGGTTGTTCCGTAGCATCCGAAGTCACTTGCAGCTTTTGCCGTGTATCATCGTGCGGCTGCTTTTGTGCTTTAGATGAAAAGGGGGGAAAAAGCGTCATTTATCATTTTGTTTGCTTTAAATTAGCTTGTATTTAATCTGCCTTGATGGGGGATGGGATAGGGATGTGACAGAGAGAGAGAGAGAGAGAGAGAGAGAGAGAGAGAGAGAGAGAGAATGAATATCTTACAAGGATGGGAGGGATTCTCATCAGTGACTCTCCCTCTCTCCCTCTCGCCCCCTCCTCTCTCTCTCTCTCTCTCTCTCTCTCTCTCTCTCTCTCTCTCTCTCTCTCCTGGTTCCATAGGATAGCGTTGTGTGCCAAACAAATAACTTCTAAGTTCAGGTGCGAAGAAAGCAAGGAGATTCTCTTGCATCATTGATGAGGTTTTAACAAGTTGTGTGTGTTTAATTTTTATTATTGACACTTGGAAAGCGCCCAGGTGTACGATATGCAATGTTGACAAAAGAATATAACAATGAGGAGGGTTTTTTTTCTTTCTGTAGGGTTTTTCTCTATATTTCTCCTTTTAAGGACCCACTTTCCTCCTCCTCCTCCTCCTCCTCCTCTTATAGGAAGAAGAGGGGTGTTATGCGGGGTTGGAAAGGGGGGGAGGGTGGAGCGTTCTTCGTGGAAAGTTAAATACAAGTGAATATTAGAGTGATAGCTGTAGTGTTTATACCGTGTTATTATTTCATAATATTCACGCTCGCTTGAAAGTATTAGAAAGGCGGGTCAATATTTAGATTTCCACCGAACGGGGGACTTTTCTGTCTCGTTACAGGCAGGAAGACGTCATTAATCATGCCCTTTTATTTTTTCCTGCCCTATTGTTCCTCAAGGGTTGACGTTTGATGCGCGACCCAATGCGCCTCCTGAGGCTCCGACGGGCAAGCCGACCCTGGCCAGCGTGCCCCTGCCACCTACCTTATATATCCCCTGTACCCCTTACCCTCCCTCCCAAGCCATGCCTTACTATATGGTATAACCAAGGCCATCTAGAGGAGATAGCCCTCCCTCCCCCCTCCCTCTCTCTCTCCCTCCTCTCCTCTCCGCCCCCTGTAGACAATTATCATCACCCTGCCCCCCTACCCCCCTCTGAGTGCTTGAGTAGGCCTCATCATCCCCAGAGAAATATGAAAACGCCCTTTCTCTTCATGCAGTACTAATTACTCCCTTGTGCTTATGGCTCAAAGTCTGTATTGCTTACTCCAATGCGCTCTTTTTTTATTATTATTACCTATATTGAAGGGCCATCCTTATATTTGATAGAGTTGTTAGTAATAACACTACGGATATATATTTATAAAAATATTATATTAATATATAATATTTATCATTTGAATATTTGACGTTTATGTTAGACTCTTACTTGGGGCAGATGAGTAACTCGTTCTGTATTTACACAAGTCTTGGTTTGAGTCGTTTCCAGAGGTGTGGTGCAGTGGGTGTAAATTCTCTAGAGTCACGGCCCTGTAGCAAACAGATCTATCAAACAATTAAATCCTTGGGTTCGTACTTGAAGCGGTTGCGTTATTCCTCGGACATGCTTTCATGTAAGCTCATGCATGTGCCGTTCCACCCCCTCAATTTTTTTTTTTTTTTTTCCGGTTGCGTGTTTTCATTTTGTGTAAATAGCTTTTACCCTCTTGTGCCTGCAAGCCGACCCTCCTCCTCCATCTTTTCACGTAAGCATTTCACTCGATCGTGTGCTTTGCTTGCATTCGGACCTTACCTACCTTCCCCCTCCACCTCCTCCTCCTCCTCCTCCTCCCTCAGTTATTTCATGATTGCTGATATTATAGCGTGCAATTGAGTGGTCTGCCTCTTTCCCCCCTTTCCATTCTCTTGTGGCCACTCCGCAGCGGAGTCCACTTCGGCTGTCTAGCAGACAGACAGACACAGACAGACAGACAGACAGACAGACAGACAGGGATTTGCTTTGCGGACGGCGATGATTTACTTCGCCTGCATTTCGATCTTGATCTTCCCAGCGGGGACCCGCGAATCAAGGAACTTGCTTTTTTTTTTTTTTTTCGTGTGCTTCCGCATGCAGTTCCTCAATGTGCCCTGGGTCTACTCTCTCTCTCTCTCTCTCTCTCTCTCTCTCTCTCTCTCTCTCTGTAGTATCTATGGGGATTTGCTCCCAGGGGAGGAAGAGAAAGGAAGGGGTGACAAGGTTCAAAAGAATAAATATGTGGCATGCTTGTGAATGCGTGCGTATTTGCGTACGTGCGTGCGTGCGTGCGTGCGCTGAGCTCTGAATGCGCCCTCAATGAATAGTGATGAGCAAATCCGGAAGGCTGTTATCACATGCATCTGGGGACGCCCCAATCGTCGGTCGGACCGGTAATGCCACATGAGATTTTAATTTGCTTTTTGGGAAATATATTATTTATTTTTATTGATAATTTTTCCTCTCTCTCTCTCTCTCTCTCTCTCTCTCTCTCTCTCTCTCTCTCTCTCTCTCTCTCTCTCTCGTATATGCTTGTTAGTCCTGTCGTAGTTTCGACCGGTAATACCTCATATGATTTTCATTTCCTTTTCAAGGGAAGTGATTGTTTTTATCATTTTGCCGAGCCATTCTCTCTCTCTCTCTCTCTCTCTCTCTCTCTCTCTCTCTCTCTCTCTCTCTCTCTTGTGCTTGTCAGTTTATGTATGCCCAGTCATCATTTGAACCGGTAATACTTCATAAGATTTTAATTTGCTATTGTGGGAAATGTTTGTATTTATCATGTTGCCGTTTCTCTCTCTCTCTCTCTCTCTCTCTCTCTCCCTCTCTCTCTCTCTCGAACGCTTGTGCATCCTTCTGTCTACACGTGTGCATGTATGTACATATGTAGCGCCAGTGTTCGTTGAATTTGACTTGCCCGTGATAAATGGGCAATGTGATTTATTTGTCCATTTTGAAAGGGGGGTCCGTTTGAGGGGGGCCGGAGTAGAGTTCAATGTTTTATAGTATTTTGATAGTGGGTCATTATATTTAATGAGCAACTGCCTAGTCTCCAAATGGCCAAATTAATATAACAGCTCAGTGTTATGTATGATAGATTGACTGACTTTTATTACAAGGATTTGTTTAGAGCCTTGGGTCGCCATTGAACGTCGGCAAAGAGCGTTTATCATATTATCATTCGATATATATTAATATATATATATATATATGTATATATATTATATATTATATGTATATATATATTTAATATATAATAATAATATATATATAATATATATATATATATATATATATATATATATATGAAAAGTATTGAGGTAAGAAAATTAATTCGAGAAGTACAGAAGCTAAAGAAAATAACTTAGCTCACGATTAATTGAAAAATAATATACAAAATCACTAGAGTGTACATATATATATATATATATATATATATATATATAATATATATATATATATATATATATATATATATTAAAGATTGACTGAATTTTATTACAAGGATTTTGTTTAGAGCCTTGGGTCGCCATTTTTTTTTTTTTTTTTTGAACGTCCGGCAAGAGCGTTTATCATATTATCATTCGATATATATATATATATATATATATATATATATATATATATATATATATTATATATATATATATATAATATATATATATATATATATATATATACTATATTTATATGTACACTCCCCTAGATGATTTTGATATATTATTTTTCAATTAATCGGGAGCTAAGTTATTTTCTTTAGCTTCTGTACCTTCTCGAATTAATTTTCTTTTTACCTCAATACTTTTCATCATCTTGATTAACTTCAGTCGTCCTAAATTATTCTTTTATTCTTCCTTTGATCATTTTTAAATGTCAAATACCTTTCGTTCACCTATCTCTTTGTAGCGAGTGAATAATTTTTCGTCTTGTGACTTACTCGACGTAGCTCTGAATAAACTACAAGATTTCTGCATTTGTTCAGAAGTGTGCTTAGTCGAGCCTGCGTCTTTTCTGGGCGTTATTTATCATATATTGTTATACATTTCATGTTTTCGCTGGAAAATATACTGCCCTCAATAGTATAGAAAGAGAGAGAGAGAGAGAGAGAGGAGAGAGAGAGAGAGAGGAGAGAGAGGACCACTGTGCCTCTGTTGGCAACACTTATATATGAATTTATTATTTATAATGTTTCGCAAGTTATAATGGAGGGTGAAGTTTGCCAAACCGTTCTCAATATTTTATATATTATTTACCGGTCGATGTTGGCTCCTAATATTTCTCGGGAGTTTTATTAAAGTAAATAATATAACTTCGGCGCTTCCATTTTTATATATGCGGCCGAACGTTGCTGCTTGAATTAGGGGTGATTTCGGTGGGACTGGGGGGTTGGTTGGACTGTGTGGGGGAGGGGGGGGGGAAGGGGGGGGGGGTGGCTTAGAGCATAGGTAGCGTAGAAGGGGTTGGACTATGACGTTATTGTACGGAAATGGAAGAATTTTAGATTTTGAAAAATATTTATAAAACGGATACATCGTTATTAAGTTGTATTTACTCTCGTGTATTGCTTGAGCCGTTATTTATCTCTGTACCTTATTTATCAACTTGATCGTCATATCCGTTATTTCCTCACGTAATAACGGGCCGTCTGAGATATAACGTTGTTTAATTGCAACCTGGCCATGTGTTACATGTTTATGGGCTGACCGTATCATTTAATCAAACAGTGCCGGAAGGTCACAGCGGTTCACCCTGCAGGTTCACAGGTGGAGTGATAAGGGGCGTTGGGAAAGGTGACTCCTTGGGGCCTGTAGAGTTTGTTCGTGAGCAGTATAAGGAACTCCGGATATAAGGCCAGACAAGCTGTGAAATCAACGACCTTCGTTATAATAGGGCGACGCGCATGACTCATTGGTTACCTTACACATAAGGTGTGATGTGAGAGAGAGAGAGAGAGAGAGAGAGAGAGAGAGAGAGAGAGAGAGAGAGATTGTCAATCTGTGCATCCATAATGCAGCGCGCAAAAAGGCTACGGTGACTCGGTTCCTAGTCTCGATTGTCAACAATTTGACTCTACTATTTCTATCACAGTGATGCGCTATTTTGGTGACTTAAGAAACATCCAACCCCACCCCTTTCCCTTCCCCCCCCCCCCCCCCCCTACGCTCTCTCTCTCTCTCTCTCTCTCTCTCTCTCTCTCTCTCTCTCTCTCTCTCGTTCCTCGCATTTTGGTGCATTGTCATCGGGACTTGCGGCTACCGTCATCAATAATGCATTTTATCCAACTGTTCGCGTATGCAAGCTACTTGTGACCATTGTATATTGTTCGGTACCGCTACAATGAAAGCTGTGTCCTGTCATTACATAATATTTTATACGTTATTAATAACGGCAGATGATAGCTCGCCCTTTATATATCTTTTTAACCTAGTCAGAAATGTACAGAGGTTTTCATCCGTTAAAAGTGCATTTATATGAATAGATTCGTAAGTATATCCTGCTTAAAACATTATCAATAGACAATAATATATTTAGAATTAGATAGGGTCATTCAACATTTTCCTCTCTTGCCTGGATATCTGTTTAGTATATGACATTCACAGTTTGATGTCAGATTAGAATACCTTATTGCTATTTGCACGTACGCCATTAAATTTTCATGCACATTTTTTATGTACTAGCACTCTCACTTCCACTTAATTCTTTTTTTTAAACCTTAAGAGCACATAGGTCTATAAAGTAGAGAAACGGAAGTAAGCACACACCTTTGCATGGAAGAGACCTGGAGACCACAGTCTCGCAATTTTGCAGGAAGGAGCCTGTAAGTCGTCTTTTGTCCCGAGCTTGAGTTCTTGTACGGGCAGAATCTCCGATACACTTCAATTTTCATACTTCCTCTTGCGTCACATTCTAGATGGAACCATTCTTTTTTATAAGAGGAAAAATATTCCCACCTCAGGCTATTAAATATGCAAACGTTTGGTAAAGAAAATTGTTTTAGCGCTATAGATGTTCGTCACAAACTTATCTGGAAATGGAGGAAAAGTTTAGCCGTAACGGCATTACATAGGCCTATTTTTTGCAACGTATCATTAGGCATGTTGGAAAATCACATAAACCTGTAGGGAAATGGGAGAAAGTTTAACTGTAACAGTATTACCGAGTAGGCCTACGTTTTTTACATCTTACTGGAAGACTATTAGGCGCTAAGTGTTGCGCAGAAACGTTTAAGATAATAATGTTGTGGCATGTATCGACAGTCATCTCTGGAGCTGAATAAGGGCAGATCATCATTAAAAAGATTATGCCAAATTATGTCGTATTTCGATAGGTTTGACTGAAGTTTTGAGCCAAGATATTTGCCTTCCGTTTTTACTGGATGCATATATGAATTGTGATGTTTTTTCTTTCTATTTTTGAAAGTTGTTGAATTGTTTTTATTAATGCTAGTAAAGAAAATAGATTCTTTCGACCACAAATTTAGTGAAATCGAATGTCTTCCCCCAGTCACTTGACTTCCTTTTGGGTTTGGCTTTTAACCTCCCTCATTCCCTCTTCTCCCCCTGTCCCCCCTGGCCCCCAATTCTCTTCCTTTTCCTCCCTCTCCCCCTCTCTTGTTGTCCCTCAAGGGACAAGGCTTTAGTTAGTTCTCTGCCTCGATTTCTCTTTTGAAGGAATTGCACAATTTCTCGCCGGTTTGCTGAATATGAAACGCTCTTGAAATAAATAGAAAAAAGATTTGTGTATATAATATATATATATTAATTTAATATATATATTATAATATATATATATATTATATTATATATATAGTCTGTTGTATAATTTTATGTATATTATAGTATATATATATATATATATATATATATATATATATATATCTCAATCTTTTCTCCTATTTATTTTTATGCGCTAACGTACGCAGTCTTGTCCAGTTGTTCCCAATTGCAAGGTGCGAACAACTATGCCCAACCCTCTCTTGTGATGCTTTTATGTGTATACAAAATTGTTAGTAAAAGTGGTCTGTTAAAATTTAGCTTTGTCGTCTGAACTGCCGCAGTGGAAACTCCATTGCAAGAGACACCGAAGATGACCTCAAAGAGAGGGGCGTGGCTCCTTTTGGCGGGAGGCCGTCGGCAAGGAGGTTAGATTTCGTCGGCGGTGATGACGACAGCGGCGGCTCGAGAAAGAAGGAGGTGGTGGGTGGATGTGATGGTGTGATACCTTCCCGAAATAAACAACCCTCCCTTCTTTTCCCCCCACTCCTATACCTCCGATTCCCCCTCCCCCTCCCCCACCCCAACCTCAGCATCTAGTGATGCCGTATTCCCGTTTCTCTTTATCTTTATTCGGCGAATGTCGACGTGTTTTAGATGCGGCCATTTTTCCCAGGTGTTTATGTCCGTGCAGAATTTCAGCGGGTTGCATTATCACGATCCTCGCATTGTTAGTTTGATTTTAAAAGCGCGATAGCGATGGCCGTAACAATTGTAAACATACGTGTGTGCAAGTAAGCCTGAATGCGCAGGTTCGTGTACGCCTTCGCCTTTGTATTTATGTGCGCAGATGTGGCATTATCCACGAGCATAAATGTGCGTAATTTACTTTATTGATTATGTGTTTGTAAATTCATGTTCGAAGAATTCTTTAAGAGTTAGATGACTGCACAATGATTTTATATATTTAGTTGGTTTTATATATAAATATATATGTATATTTTTTATATATTATATATATATATATGTATATTTTATATATACATAAATATATATTTTATATTTTATATTGATATTATATATGTATATATACTCTAATGTATATATATATTATATTATATATAACTTTTAATATAGTATTATATATATATATTATAGTATTATATACTAATCTATTATGATCGGTGCCATCATGCAGAAAGAAATTTGGCCTTGGGACCGTTTAAACGCAGATGCAAACGTATGTTTACTGTATTTTGATGACCTGTTCCAAGGTCTTTTTAAACCTTGACCTGACCTGCAATCGCTTTTGTTTCATGCCCTTTGGTGAGTTGTACGCTTCTTGGATTCGCCAGAATGGTTTGCCTAGTTTGCTTCAAATTCTTCGCTGGCCTGGCTCCCTGTCCCTCTTCATCTTTTTTTTTTTTTTTTTTTATTTTGATTTTGATTTTTTTTCACATTTTATTTGACCATGAGCAATACCTTTTTGACACCACACCCTCCCGTATCCTTCCTGAATGTGATTTCTTTACTTTTCAGAGCAACCAGTTTAATAATTTTCACTCTGCGATTTCATCATTCAATGGAATCTTTAAGGTAAGGGGATGCTGATTTTTGTTTGTTGAGAAGTGGAGAAATCGCGGCCGTGAAATAGTAATTGGACAGATGAGCAGAAAGAAGGCTTTTTGGATGGGAACGCTCCGACAACTTTGTTGTTTCCTGAAATCCGAAAATATTCCAGCGCTGAAGAGGTCATTCTGTGTGATCCCCTTATTAAGAAAGGACAAATACTGATCCATTCTTTTACCGACCTGGTCATCTGGTCGATTTGAGCTCTATACGAACAATCGGCATCATGTAGACTTCCTGGAACGCACCAACAGCGTTCTTAATATTTATTATTATTATATCAAAGTATGTCTTGATATGTTATACTGGTGATCGCTTCCCACTGCAAAATTCTTTACTTCGCTTAGTGATTACGGCGGTAGCGTTTGCCGCTGACGCTTCTTCATATAACAGTGCCCGAGTTTATACCTTCCCCTTTTGTTTTTATATTTTCTCTATAAACTCTCTCTCTCTCTCTCTCTCTCTCTCTCTCTTGGTTTGGAGGAAAGGGGAAGGGGTAGAGGGAGGGAGGGAAGGGGGTGTGTCTATGGTCCGTCCAAACATACGCGGCGTCCTGTCGCGGGGTCTCCTCCGTCTAGCATTTCACCAGGGACCAAACTGTGTATTTTATGTCACCATTGTGCGCTCTTTAACATTGCTCTACAACATTAGGTTCGCCGGCGTGAATATGCTCGTTCCGTCGGTCTGTCTGTCTGTCTGTCTGTCGGTGGTGGGTCGGTCCGTCCGCTGAAAAGGCATCCATCCACCTGAATCCGAGTCGCATTGTGTTAACGCATTGGAAGTTATTATTCAACTTCTCCGTACAAGCATATTAACAATACATGTTCTTCCTATTTAGTCGCACTGAATGAAAACAGGTCACCCCCGCAAATGGATCTGGCCCTTAGCGCAACCCGTCCGAGGGGTCATGGTGGCGTGCCGACCTCTGATGAAAAATAAAGGCCGGCGCAGGCGAATGTGAGTCTTACGGCGCCACTGACATAGGGCCCCAAATGGCGGACGCCCCACAGTCAAGGGAATTATTAAGTCTTGTTGTACGTATCATAACGAATCACATCCTCCTTCCCCGTAATAAGTATGGATGAGGGAAATAGGAACCCCAGTTTTGATTTATTACAACTCATATCACAGGCTCACACCAAGACTGTTTCTCTGGATGACTGTAATGGCTCGAAACACCCACTTTGAATTATAATGGGTTATAGGGATCTCTCTCTCTCTCTCTCTCTCTCTCTCTCTCTCTCTCTCTCTCTCTCTCTTTGTTGAAAAAATCCCGACTCGGAGTTCATTTGAAGGGAGGAGAAAAGTACAGATAGAAAAGTATACCGTAGGGGCAGTAGTGAGGCCGGTTCCTAAGTCCGAATGTGATTTGCGTTCGCCGCTTTTGATATCAATACTGAATGGAGGTCAAGATGTGACGCCACGTTCTTCTTATTTATATATATTCGAATAAGTGATGGCTCGGGGCAAAGCCAACCGCGCATTCACGATTGGAAATCGTATTCATTTGCCCGCATTGTTTTGGCTAGATGTAAATATTTACCGTTTGTTAATTTATTATATAGCTCTCGAGTTATGTTTATTATTCCTTATTAAAAGTTAGATTGTTGTGTTTAGATTTCGTGTGGGGAAGTTTGGGTCTGTTTGTTTGTTAGATTTCTCTGAGAGAAATAAATATTTGTATAGAGTTAGATCTTTGTCTCTCTCTATTTTCTCTCGAGATTGTTGACGTTTGGCTGTATAATGAAAGGTTTGTATTTTGTTTAGATTCGGTGTATATTTTGAGGGTTTAACAGAAGAGCTCCTTTAATGAAGAGCGATTCGAGATAATTGGCTTCTTCACGCTTTCGGTCGAAGCAAATGAGTCAGTTTCTCTATGGTTATATTTCTTTATCATAAGTCATTGTATATATATATATATATATATATTATATATATATATATATATATATAGTGTGTGTGTGTGTGTGTGTGTAGTATATCGGTTATGAATAGATTGTCATACAAACATATACATGTATATATGTATAAAATTATATATAGTATATAATATGTACGTAGAATCTACTGGTCATTTTTGCCAGGTATGTATGAAAAAATTGTAATAGCCACAATGTGAGAAGTTGAGAGGTAATTGTGGCTATTACAATTTCATATTTATGTGTGTGTATGTGTGTGCGTGCTTGTGTGGTTTATATGCATTCATTTGTATGCATTTTCTGCGTTGATTTAAATTATTACTTTCCGTAATCAAATCTTAGGAACCTGATCTGAGACAGAGAGCGATGAAAGAGAGATAATTCGCATTTCCAGTCTAGAATAGGAAGAAAGAAGGAAAGGAGAGTGAATAGTGATAAGAATTTTATTTTCCATTTGTTTCATTACCCCTGAATTGCCAGGCACAATGACCTCCCTCCGTGGACGCGTTGTATCTTCGTCGAACAGATGAACGAATGAATGGAAGGAGGATGCGGGAGTTTTATGAAAACTTGTTCTGGGAAAAAATACATTCCTCTCTTTTTTGTTATTCTTATGAATGGCTTGGAAGATCAGTTTGTAATTGCGCCATTGTCGCAGATACTGGCAGGACATCCTGTACATTGTCGGTGTGAGGCCATGGATGCTTGATATATTGGTTCTGTAATTGCTTGCGATAGTTTATTCGGTAATATTGTTTTGCTGCGAATTCGTTAATTCAGTCTTTTATTTGTGGTAGTCACTTGTTTCTACTTTGGATAATTTATTTGTTAATTTTTATCCGGAGCCGTTTGATATCTGTCGTTGATGATGATGTGTATGAGAGAGAGAGAGAGAGAGAGAGAGAGAGAGAGAGAGAGAGAGAGAGAGAGAGAGTCTCACACCATCCTTGTTCTACTTTATGAGTTGAGGTCGGCCAAATGACTGAAATCCAGGAGAATGGCCGACTTAGTTCACTACGACCCTTGTTATTGTTGATGGCTGGAGGAAGGGATGAGGAGGAGAGAGAAGGGAATAAGAAGGATGAGAAAGTAGGAATGGAACAAGGGAAGAGGGGAAAACAACGACTGGCATTTGGTGCTGCCTGGTTTTCGTCTTCTTCTTCCTCTTCGACTCTGGGATTTAAATGTGGGCCTTTGCGGGTGTAGTATAAATCATCTCGCACTTTTTTCTTCTTGTTTAGACATCGCCATGTTTGCCCCGGCTGAAGCAGAAATACTACTTAACCATAAGACGATACTTTATTTTCTACTCAGTTGTCCATGGTCATCGCTGTCATGCTGTTGCGGAAAATATTTAAAATAATTGAAATGACTTCGACCATCTTTCTGAAAGATTTCGGCTGTCCAATCATGACAAGAGAGACCCCCAGGGCCTAGAAACAACAGCGCCAAGTTGCAAGCACGACGACGTTGCTTTCAAGAAAGAAAGAAGGAGGAGGAGGAGAGTGCCTGCTTTTGAACTGTATGCATCTGTTTGACGACCCCTAATAATATGATTGGTGCTTAAACTTTTTCTCGGCAGGTGGTCTAGAAGGCTGTAGTCTCCGTCTGCCATCCACCTGCAAGGATTGGACAGACTCTCTCTCTCTCTCTCTCTCTCTCTCTCTCTCTCTCTCTCTCTCTCTCTCTCATTGGGATGAAGTTAGTAATGAATTTGACTCGTAGGTTGGAGACAAAAAACGAATGGTCTTTGCGTATCAAAGGAATAGTTATTCTCTCTCTCTCTCTCTCTCTCTCTCTCTCTCTCTCTCTCTCATATATATATATATATATATATATACATATATTATATATATATATATATATATATATATATATATATGTGTGTGTGTGTGTGTGTGTGTGTGTGTGTGTGTGTATAAGTTTAGCATACGATCCGATACAAGAACAACAGCAGAAAAGCGTAAACCCCATATGAAAGTTCACATCTAAACTTAGCTGAGCCGAAGGCAGCGTAATATCGTCTGTATAACCTTTATTGAAGATTCATTTGCGCATCTCTTGACACTCTCTGCTGGCAGTTTAACATTCTTCAATAATGAATTTTTGTTAAGTATTGAATAGCGATCGATTCATGCATAGTTTACTAGGACGGACACTACCATGGTTTCCCCATTTTCGTTGGATTCACTTAATTAGGAAAAATGTTGATGATCGCGCATGTCTTCAGGGGGCGCAGTCCTCCTTGTTCACGTGTTATGTTATTTGATGCGAAGGAAAATGTTGTTTCGAATGTGTTCATTCTTTCAGACTTAAAACAAAAATATTTTATGTAAAGGTCATCTCGAATTATAATTTGAATGTTTTAATTTTTTTTTATGTTGGTTATATCGAGATATTTCTCAGCCCCAAATTTTGAATTTTGTGTCAAGGACAGTATCTCATATTTTGTTAAAGCTTATAGGGAATCGTATTTTGTAAGGCTTTTAGACACTTGGAGAATGCTTCAGTCTAGATGCGCTTGGCCTTCGAAGTTTAAATTTATTAGATTTATTTGAAGTAAAGTCTTCCCCAATTTTGAAGGAAACCCCGCATTTCTTAGCGGGTGGGGGGGGGGGGGGTTGTTAGTCAGGATAAAACGCAAATTTTGTTCTTTTTTTTTAGTACAGAATTTAGTGAGACTCGAAAAGAGCATTAACGATTGAGCTATCTAATTTTTGTTGATGTTGATTACTATATTAACGGTGATACTAGTAATAATTATAGTTATTTTAAATAGTACTTTAGTGCCTCTTAGGGGAAATACATTATAAACAACGATATTAATTGATGGTAATGTGTATATATTTTTAGGTCGTTTTTTAGAGATTCTTGTTGAAGTCGTCTACGGAAAGTAATTAACAAATTATATGGGGATAATTAACAAACTGCATCACCGATTGCATTCAGCGGCAAGACGCGTGCCTGCGTGCCTGCTCTTGCGTCTTGCATTTAAGAAGCATTTGACAACGTTACGAGACGCGGTATTAAGAGGTCGTCATTTTTCCAAACGGCGAGAAAGTCGCTTCCTTTTCCCCTCCGGCACGCAAACAGGCTGAATGTATTTGACTATCGATTGCTCTCTCTCTCTCTCTCTCTCTCTCTCTCTCTCTCTCTCTCTCTCTCTATGGAAGTAAGTTGGTATTTCCTCAGCAGTCTCAAAAGTCAGTTGTCTTTCTTCCTCTCTAAAAGAGAATCTCTCTCTCTCTCTCTCTCTCTCTCTCTCTCTCTCTCTCTCTCTCTCTCTCTCTCTGTAATGGAGGTAAGTTTGTATCTCTTCCTTTCTTTAAAAAGTAAAATATCATTATTTTTCTCTCCCTCAAAAATGTACCTAAAACTTAAATATAAAGGTATCTTAGCAATATAAGTTTCCATCGTTAAAAATATCAGCAACGCTTCGCTCACTATTTTGTAGAGATAATTACTCATATTACCAGCTGTGTTCGGTGCTCTTGAGTGTTTCATTCCAGTAACCATCAGGCTATGGATATTTGTCGGGTCCTGTGGCTATTAGTTTCTGAATAAAGGTTATCAGCATTTCCAACTTCTCTGCCTAGTTGTTTGTCCAATTAGTTTTGGTTATTTGTCTACTTAGATCCAGTTAAAATGAGCATTATATTAATTGAAAGAAAAGTAAAAGATAAAAAAAGAAAGAAATGGACACGAAATATACGTAGTTAATAGTGATTCGGACATCCAAAAGAACTTATAAAATGACCGGTAGCTGATTGCAACGCCTCCGGTGGCGAAGTCATAAACTAAAGTGGACGAGGGGAATGAAGTTGAGGGTTGCTATTTTCGAGTTAGTTGGACTTCTATTGTGTATATCCCATTCGCCACTGCACAAGGAATGTGAGTGAATGGAGCGTAATCCGTAAACATGTAACATCTATTATAAAAGTCACGTCTAACAAGATTACTTACAAAAGTCACGGTGTCGCTTTTTCGCATGGCTGAGCGAAGAGGTATTATTATTATTATTATGATTATTATTAGTCTTATTATTATTATTTGAATGGCACTGTGTATGCCATTGAGTGCCGTACTTTGTAACGAAGTTTCGCTCAAAGAAGGTCCTCTTTTAAGATATTTTTATTATTATTATTATTATTATTATTATTATTATTATTATTATTATTATTATTATTATTATTATTATTATTAGAGGATTGGTTGAAATGTATGTTCAGTCGCAGCTTTTTGATCCAACAGTTCAGTGATAAGAATTTGGTGTCGTTAAAAACCAATCTGTCAGAGTGACATAACATGAAACAATTGTACCTTTATATCAGGTAAGGAATTATATCGTCATTTACATTTCATATCGATCAGATATTGCATTCAATAATGCAGTAGCAACCCATTTTCCCCTTGCGCCACAATTTCATAAGCGGGGTTCTTAAAGTAAATGATTATATATTCATTTGTTTTAACTTTTTGGGGGGGAACAAGGGGGGCCAAACAAAAAATGTCAGGGCAAAGACGCATTACCTTCTACATCACGTGATTGACTCGTTTCCTGCTGCTGCTGCTGCCCACCGACGCGACGCCGCCGGGCATCCTATCTACTCATCTAAGGGTTGCTGCCACTGTGACCGCTGACGCTGCCATGGCGCCCCGCCCCACCCCAAACCGTCCCTGTCCTAACCAGTCCATCCGATGTCCTAAAAACCGTGCTGTAGGTTAGGCGTTTTTGTACATCCACAAGACTTTATGCGCGTCGTAGTAATTGTTATTGTGTTTGTTATTTCGTGAATGGGTTGTTCGAGAATATGTGCTCGCGCGCGCACTCACTTTTAATGTATATATATATATATATATATATATATATATATATATATATATTATATATATATATATATATATATTTATATGATGGGAGAATGCAGAACCAAATTAAGCAATGATCTTTAAATATAATACACACACAGACACAGACACACACACACCACACACACACACACACACACATATATATATATATATATATCTATATATATATATATATATATATATATATATATATATATATGTATATATATATATATATATATATATATATATATATGTGTGTGTGTGTGTGTGTGTGTGTGTGTGTGTGTGTGTGTTATATTTAAAGATCATTGCTTAATTTGATTCTGCATTTTCTCTTTTTCAAATAAATTATATAAAGTGTCTCCCGGAAATTCACGTATCTTATATTATGCTAACTAAAACCAGTAATAAACATAGTGCGTGTATGTCGAATGTAAGTATCTAAAAATAAAACACGCGCAAGATAAGCACCGCACCGGCGGCGTCAAAAACTACGTGGGTGCCTTTCTGTAGAAATGAATATTCCAGCGAAGCGTCACATAATACGTCAAGTGCTCATGACTCATGACTTAACCACGGCCGTCGACACATACGCGATCAACTTCCGTCACTTGAAGCAAACGAGACCTGAGCTATTATTTAGGAAGAACGCACATTTTATTCACTCGCTGGCCACGCGAGACGAACGGGCGGTGACAGGCCAGCGGAAAATATCAGCT
This sequence comes from Macrobrachium nipponense, assembly GCF_015104395.2. NCBI lineage: Eukaryota > Metazoa > Arthropoda > Malacostraca > Decapoda > Palaemonidae > Macrobrachium > Macrobrachium nipponense. Next base: position 24,597,263 of record NC_087200.1, read on the forward strand.
GAGCTGGCATCTATATTTCACGACCTATTACTGATCTCCTGGGTGATTCATGAGAGTAGTCGTAGAAAAAAGAAAGAAAGAAAAAAAAAACAGGTTTGGGAGGTGTGGGTGGTGGTGGTGGCGGTAGTGATCGTTAAAGGTCAGGAAAATAGATGATAATTATAAAAATAAAGGGGGAGATTTGAGGGTGGATCAGAAGCAGAAGAATTAAATAAAAATAAAAAGGAGTCCAGCAGATTACAGCAGTACTGAATTCATTACTGGCTGACAGGGAACAGACAAGTAGCCTATAATATCTGTAGGGCAATGGTAAATATGAACAGCTCTCTCTCTCTCTCTCTCTCTCTCTCTCTCTCTCTCTCTCTCTCTCTCTCTCTCTGTGTGCGTGTGTGTGTGTGTGTGTGATCACAAAATTAATTTTGTATCTGTAGACTGGCGATATGTACCCAAGAAGGAGACGAAGAACAGTTAATAAATGCATGTATCTTTACGTCAAAAAGGTAGTCAGTATTATATTTCATATCTCGAAGCAGTAACACTCAAAGGGGGGGGGGGGGGGGGGGGGTTGGGGGAGGGGCAATGGGGGGGAGTAGGTGGTGTTGGTGGGGGGGGAGGTGAGGCATGGAGTTTGGTTGAGGAGGTGGGGGGGGAGGGGGCGCAGCTCCTTGCTATCTTGGAGTCTGTGATGAAGGAGGAAAGTGGGGAGAAGTGGGGGATGAGAGAGAGAGAGAGAGAGAGAGAGAGAGAGAGAGAGAGAGAGAGGACCCAAGGTGCCGGCGAGACATCCGATAGTAAAACTGTAATTATCTTGTATTGTATTCTTTGCCTTTATCGCTTCTCGCAGGGTGACAGAGAGAGAGAGAGGGAGAGAATAAGTGAGATATTACTGTTAAATGTTATTATTAGTATATTTGTTCTCTCTTTCTCTCATTCTCAATCTCTCTTTCTCTCTTTCTCTCACAAACTTTCCCTCGCCATCCGTCATCGATCTCTAAGATACTCTCTTTCTCCCTTCTCCTCTCTCTCTCTCTCTCTCTCTCTCTCTCTCTCTCTCTCTCTCTCTCTCTCTATCAGTTCTTCCTCATTTCTTGTGGTTATTTCCCATATATATCCTTCCTTCCCAAGTCCCTATAGTGTTTTGTGTTATTTCTTTGTTGCAAATTTCAAGGTCATACCAAGGTATTGAGGGGAATGTCTTGGAAATGTATTTTTTTAATAATAATTTCCAGGCCGTGATGTTTTCCTCAGGTTTACTCATCTGTTACAGGTGAATTACTTACGAATTTTGAACATGAATTTAAATTTTGCAGTGCTCTTATGATAGGAAGTTGAAAATTTTATGCGTGTCTTGAGGAAAATATACGAAATTCATGTTACCTTATGTGAGATGGCTTCGTGTGTGTTCTCGGCCCGTATGACATAAAAAAAAAAAAACTTTACTTGAATCTATGTTATTTCCATCATCAACGTCGTTTCGTTTTTCTCTTATGCTTCCTTGAATGATAAATGATATTCAGCCTTTGTAATGGCTCTTTTCACACCGAGGAATTAAAAAAAAGAAAAACAGGTCAACATGAACTGTCTTGGTATCCTTTGAAGGCAATGCTCCCAGGAGGATGCTGGTTTTTTAACATCTTGGAGATTCCTCCTAACCTGATGTCATTCATTGAGACTCACTCTGTAGGTCTCGGCTCTTTTCTTGTTTCCGTGATCTCTCTCTCTCTCTCTCTCTCTCTCTCTCTCTCTCTCTCTCTCTCTCTCTCTCTCTCTCTCTCGCGGACGGTTGGTCCTTAAATTGCCTTTACCTTGTGTGAGGGAACAAATATGATGTTACCATTGTTCGTCCGTGTCCTAAGATCGAGTTGTTTTTTTGCTACCAGACTGTGCGTATGTGCACACACACACATACATACATACATACATACATACATACTACAGTTCATAGGTAGTCAACTGTTGGAGCAGTTGGGATGCAACCCTCAAGTGTGTACCATAAAATTATATTAGTGCATAAGTATGTTGCAGAATAGATAGTAGGCCAAGAATATTATACCTCGATTGTGATATTTGAATACAATAGCTTTGAACTGAATACTCAGTGTGCCCTAAGAAAACCGTGTTGTGATATGGCATTAAATTTGAATAATACTCAAATTACGGTATCAGATATTTTTCATCTTCATCACTTAGTTTTCGTTCTTTTTTCTTTTTTGATGGTGTGAAGTGTCGAGCAGTTTCTAATCTGCGATTTCAACCCCCCCCCCCCCTCTCTCTCTCTCTCTCTCTCTCTCTCTCTCTCTCTCTCTCTCTCTCTCTCTTATAACTGGTTGGTACTGATACATGTATGCAGAAATTCCTGTTTTGCTTTCGGGCGAGAATCTTGCTCAGTTATGCCCTTTTAGGCCAACCTATACTTAAAATGCGTTTGCAATTCTTTTTTGCAGATCCTTGTTGACCTGGAATCTCTATGTATACATGTCTTGCCTTGATATATATCATATGTTGTATATATAGATGTATATATATATGTTATATATATATATATATATATATAATACGTATTTTATATATACGTCATTTTGGCCAGTTCATAATATTTCCATTCGTGTACAGTGCCACGGAAAATGCAGTGGATTTATTACTCCTAGAAAGATTCGTGTTTTAGAGAGAGAGAGAGAGAGAGAGAGTTTTTAGGGGTTAGTGGCACCCCCGGGTACCGAGAGAGGATGTAATTTACTAGTGTTATCAAAATTCATGACTGGTGCGCGTACTTTACTTTTACATGCATGAGATATACTCAGCGAAATGTGGCCTTCATCTCCCTTTATCCGATCGCCCTACCCCTTCCCAATCCCCCCCCCCCCCCCCCTTCTGCCCCCCCCCCTTCTACCCCCCCCTCGTTTTCGCTTATCCAAAGCCAACGTTTTCACGTCCTGAATGTGTGCGTGTATGAGAATATGAGATATTACCCATGGCGAATATATATGTATCTTATATATAGTTACTTCTCTCTCTCTCTCTCATATATATGTATATATATACACACACACACACACACACACACACACATATATATATATATATATATATTTATTGAGTTTATTTATTTACTTATTTTTATTTATTTGGATTTCATTATTTATTTATTCATTTAATAGGACCTCAATTAAAATAAGTATATATATATATATATTATATATATATATATATACTATATATATATATTATATATATTATATAAATAATACACGCATACATTCATACAGTGTCCTTAGGCTCCCAAGGTAGCAACAATAAAAAAAATACTACTACACATTGTATAATTGCGCTTAGGAATTTTTTTTTTTTATATTTTAAATGTGATCTGTAGACTGCCGGTCTTAGCATAACCGGTTCATGTTACCTGATGACCGAGCGTATGTTTTTTTGTCTATAATATCCGTTCTAGGTATGAGTTACTCGCTTAACCCCTTTGGTAAAATGACAAATTTTACACACGTGTTTTTATGCGTGTGTATATGTATATGTATATATATATATATATATATAATATATATTATATATATATATATTATATATATATATATATATATCCAGTATATCTATATATATATATATATACACTTGTTTTTTACTTATACAAATTTTTTCCATATATCTGATAACAATTGCCAATATTATTTATTCATACGTATACATGTCTGTGCCGAGTGTTTTTACAGCAAATGACCTCGTGTTTATTGTCCTGATATATGCCGCATCCTTCGTTGATTACTGGTCCAGGTTACCTTGATCCACTGCGCCGATATGCACACAACACAGAGAGGCCCAGGCCACATTATATACTTACTCGTCGTCGTGCTGCAAAACCAGTCGAGTGAAAATTTTTGCAATTGTAAGTTGATCGTTGGCCATCTGGTATGTTCCAAGTGTCCGATTACTTGCAAATGATCGACGTTGTAACCCCGTATTGCATCGCGGGTCTTTTGTTGTTTGACTGACGTGTTCGGATGAGGAGAGGAACCATTCCGTTGGAGGCGGCCGGTGTTCGTTTTCCCTTTTCCGTGGCGCTCCCACCTCCTTCCTCCTTCCGATCAGGCGGCGGCGGCGACCGCTGGAAACGTCCGGATAATGAGGTTGTCGGTATTATGCGCGGCGTTGGTAATCCTGGCACGGCCGTAACCCGATCGGTTACTGCTGGCTCCGTGACAATGTGGGATATAGATTGCTTTCTTCCTATCTCAATCTGTGACCTTCTTAGGGACAAATCGGGAACCGCTCTTCAGCCTGTCAGTGTTTTTGCATTTTATTTTTCTCTATTATTTGATGATGTCCAGATGTACATCATTGTTATATTTTGTTATATGAAGAACTCTATTTTGCTTCTTCATTGTTGTTCTTCTTTTTCCCCTTTATTATTTTTTGGTTACTTCCCAGATGTATTGCATGTTATTTATGAAATGTGAAGAACCTGATTTGTTTTCTGCTGGTTCCCCTAAAATCCATGTTTGTTATTTGTCTTGCACCCCATGCTTGGACCACCTTACATTTGAGCGTTACCGTAGTAAGTTTTCACTAATTAACCCATATCTACTTTTGTTTTTCTTATATAACTCGAATAACCTTTGATATTGCATTCCACCTTAACAAAGAAAACTTTTCCATGATTAAATAAGTAACGAACTTTAAATAAGTAAAGAACTTACCGTTATATATCTGGCGAATATCGGATTTCCCGGTAAATTTTTGTACCGACTGTTGCATTAATCATGTGACTATGGGTGTGCCGTGTTATTGCTATTGTTGCCTTTACACACTGCTAAATTTAGTGACATTTCCAACTGCTATACTGAACTGCTGAATTGATCTCTTGATTTTTGTGGCTTATTTTGCAAAGGTAATGCATTTAGTAGGAATCTTGTATAATATATATATATATATATATATATTATATATATATATATATATATACATACATACATACGTAAAAACACTAAAGAGGGTGGCTTTTACTGTGTTATATTTCGGAAAAAACTGTTCCCTGAATTATATCTCTGGAAAATGTACCGTCTTTTGTATTGATTGGCAACCTATATTAGATGGAATCCTGTTTACCGGAATATATATATATATATATATATATATATATATATATATATATATATATATATATATATATATATATTATATATATATGGTATTTTTGAAAAATGCAAGTTCTCTTCACCACGATGTTATTGAGGGATTTGAATGTCACACATACACACACACACACACACACACACACACACACACACACACATATATATATATATATTTATATACTTGTACCTAAACAAATATCACACTCGAACAATAGTGTGAGTAATTTGTTTGTTGTTGCACGTGTTTCCTTTGTTCTTTACGATAAGTGATTTCCTTTATTTGTATTGGTTTCGCCCGTCATATGGGAGAAATGTTTGTTATTCCCCGTACAGTAATGGTTGATATTAATGAGGACTTTATCAGGGGTGAATTATTATTATTATTATTATTATTATTATTATTATTATTATTATTATTATTATTATTATTATATTAGGAATAATGGTTAAAGTGGTATTATCAGTATACTGGTATACTGATAACACCATTTTTTTTTTACTAATAAATCCTGTGCTAAATAAAATGCCACTTTCAGCATTATTCCCAATATGAATATTGGCCAATTATTGCGAAGTATCACTGAGCCAGAAAAGTGATTAATAAGAAAACAGAAAAATAATATATAAGATTAATTAGCCGAATTCTCCCATTTTATTCAACAGAATTTGTTTAAAAGGTCTTTTTCCAAACAAAATAGTATTATTATTATTATCATCACTATCTTGGACCATAATCTGATCAATTATATTTGAGATCGAAGCCAGTTATAATGATTCTCTGGAAGTTATTCATGTTTTTATTGAGGGATCTTTAATATTTCTTGTATTTTGTTATTTCATCTAACGATAATGGCCACAGAATTTTGTGTCTGGAAGTATATCAGGTCGATCCAATTGATAGCGTCCAATTTCGAATTAGTTTTTGAGTGATTCTAGTGTCGTTGCAAGTGTGGCGACGACTTAGCCATTCGTTTTTTGTTAATCATGTCGAAAGTGATCGAAGCTTGCGTTAATCGGAGTTCCTACTGACTGCAAGTATGGTTTGCCCCTGTGAACGGAAGCAGGAATACGAGTATGGGTTGTGTTTAGAAATATATAGCATATACTTTCAAACTGTGCATTTTAGCGTGTATGGATCTGTCCTAGACGGTGGCCCCTAACAAAGTTCGGGGGGCGTTATCTAGGAGTAATATTTCTTGGAGGTTATTTTTATGGCATTTAGGGTTTTTACGGTAATCCCAAACGTGTTTACACTAAGCACCCCGCAACGGTGGATATACATCTAACACAATAACCTAAAGAAAGCTTAACCAAGAAAGTAATGGAGGGAAGAACCAAGAAACAGAGAAACGGGCGCAGAAGATCGGCCCTTTTGGAGAAAGGGAAGAGAGCGAGTTGTGAAGCCAAGGGAGAAGAATCGTGTGTGTGTGTGTGTATGTGTCCTTTTGGCGTGTTTGAACTTTTGTAACTCGTTAGGCTGCGTAAATATCAAATTGGCCGCCTGCCCTAATTGTCTAATCGGTGTGATATTTAGCATTTAAATACGAATGACTAATTATTAGAGGGTCCTAACTGACGGGTAAATGTTAATGGCAGCAGTCTCTCTCTCTCTCTCTCTCTCTCTCTCTCTCTCTCTCTCTCTCTCTCTCTCTCTCTCTCTCAGCGTTTTCTTTAAATTAAGGACTTAAATAATTATTACATGAAGACGATTAATACATAAAGATGGCCTTCATGATAGACGTGTATAACTTCACACGGATATGAATATAAAAAATAATGTTAAAAATTTTCTTGCACAATATTAGAAATATCGTCCTTTTGCCACACAGATATTAATATTCGTCTGTCATTTTTTTTTTTCACTTTTCACAAAATGCATATCAAACTTAGATGCACTTATCTTTCACATTCTTGTTTGCAGTGGTTGTAATTCGAAATTGTTTTCCTTTTAGACTTTTTCGAACGATTTTCTTCTGTGTGGATGGAGGGTGATATTTGCTATTCATCAATTATTGAACCTTTGTCCTTCGGTAGTTCATTCATTTTATGCACTAGATCACCAGCAAGTTCATCTTGTATGAGCTGTGTTTTCACTTGTACTTTCATTGTTATAAGACGCCATTGTTCATTTGAATTGACCTAGTAGGGGTGGTTTAGTGCCGTCAGTGCACCTCATGCTGTGCAGTGTAGGCATTCGGCCTCTAGCTGCAATTTTCAAACCTTTTTACTGTCAATTTTCGTTTCAGTACTGAAAGACCTCATTGGTCCCTGTACTTGGTCTTTGGCCTATATTATCTATTCTATAAATCTATTTCGATTTGTTTATTCGGATGCTTTGTCAATTTAATTTAGCTTATGTTATTTTATTATGAATGGATTGTTATTCATTCGTAGGTTCATTTTTCCAGGTTTTTATACAATTGTTCATTCATTTTTCGAGGATGTTACTCGTTCGTACGTTGATTTTTCCAGGATTGTTACGCATTTGTACGTTCATTTTTCCAGGATTGTTATGCATTCGTATGTTCATTTTTCCAGGGTTGTTACGCATTTGTACGTTCATTTTTCCAGGATTGTTATTCATTCTTATGTTCATTTTTTCAGGATTGTGATTCATTAGTACGTTCATATTTCCAGCCACCCATGACAGCATTTGTAATCATTTGTCATTCAGTCTCACATCCACAGATGCAAAGATACCTTTTTATTTGTTGGGCGTGGGGGTACGGGGCGAGTTGCTTTCCGTAAGAGCAAGAAGAGCCCCTTTCTGGCACAGCCCAGAGCACTAACAACACCCATTGTCCCTCCTGTACGGCGGATCCTTTCTGGTGGTGGCATCCCGTTGCTGCCTCCCGTTCCATAGTTCATTTTTATCGATCAAGAAATACTTTTTATTTTTTATTTTTTTGTAAGTTGAAGGGTCATCGATATGGCTCAAACTTCCCCACTGCGGAAAATGGATTGTTAACGATCTGATTTTTTTTTCCGAACTACCGTGGCAGCCTCAAAAATATTTCGTGTATCTCTCTCTCTCTCTCTCTCTCTCTCTCTCTCTCCTCTCTCTCTCTCTCTCTCCTCAACCTTTATTCTTGGCTTTTTTTTGCGTCAGGTGATTCCATTAACCTTTTGCCTTCCGTTGTTGCTTGGTTAAGACGTTTTGCTTAGTTTGTATGTTGGAAATGATGACTTTTTCTTTTTTGTTCGTTTTCATTTTGTCATTTTTTCCCTCTTGAATTTATTATCTATTATCACTAACATTTTTGAATGACGGATTTTCTTTCATTAAGTATGTTTATTTCTTTTATGTGCTTACTTTTAATGCTTGCATTTATGTCATTGTTTCGTAAGGATAGTTTGTTGACTTCTCAGAAGACCTTATCATTATAACTTTTTCTTCACGCGGTTCATTTTATCATGGATGATATATATATATTTTTTATTTCTCGGCTACCTCGCAGCGCTCGCTCATGCACATTAGTAGCATTTGCGTGGACACTGACGTTTAAGGCTTTCTTTCAAGTTTAATTCCAGAAAGTGTTGTTAAATTCTGCTCTCGAGACAGAGAAGAGGGAGACCGCTCCACTTGTTTACAGAACTTCGGCCGTCTTTTAATATTTACACATCGAGTCACGCAACTATGAATAATAAAAGGGAGTCGATTCATTTATCCGAAGGGAAGGGGGAGGGGGAGGGGGGAATTTTAAGGGAAGCGGGATGGGTGAAGGAGGAGGAGGAGGAGTAGTAGGAGGAGGAGGAGGAGGAGGAGGAGGAGGTTGTTGCTGTTGAACGGAGGAGGGATGGGATGGGATTAGGAATCGAGGAGCGAAGGGGGTGATGGGGGAGGGGGAAGGGAGAAGTGGGTGGTTGGGGGAAGGGGGTGGAAGGGAATGACCAGCTCCTCTTCGACGAACGGAAATAATGAATTATCGAAAGGCGAAGTCCCGGATAAGGCCCGTCACGAAATGAAGAGTTCTGTGAGATACACAAGCCAAGAGCTAGGTGTGTGTGTGCGTGTGTCTGTGTGTGTGTGTGTGAAGGGAGGGGGTTAGGGTCAGTGGAGAAAGTATGATGGGGGAGAGAGAGAGAGAGGTGTTGCGGTCCCTTCTCCTACCCTCGTATTCCCTCAACCGTTGCTAAATATATTCATGATGTTAGAACATATTTTCTTGTTATAAAGAAAGAAATATTGACTCAAGTATATATATAGAATGCGTTTATTTTTACTTTCATTGATTTTGTCCCCCACATTAGCGCCAGGTGGATGCTTCAGCTTATTCTGAGTGTTCATACACACTCAGAGAGAGAGAGAGAGAGAGAGAGAGAGAGAGAGAGAGAGAGAGAGAGAGAATGTAAAGTAAGTAATTGGGCGTCCATCGTCAAACTTCTCTACTCACACCCATTGAGATAGATTAGGTCGTCTATTGTCGATGTCAAATTCCCTGCCCCCTTGATTGACACGGGGTTTTGGCTGGGTGTGAAACAGCCCGGAGAAACACTATGGATTTTATAGGACTATGGGAACTGAAGGTGGATGAAATATGTATTACGCTGGCTGGTGCTGCTATGCTGCCCCATTTCTGCAGACGTTGGTTGCTTTTCGCTCTTGTGGCTGTGGACGAGACCAATTCTCTATTCGTCCGAGTGTTTACGTCATATATATATATATATATATATATATATATATATATATATATATATATATATATATATAATATATATATATATATATATATATATTTATATATATATATATTTAATTCTTTATTTATTTATTTTATGTAAATGAGATGGGTCACTTTTGAGTGGGTGACTTCCCCAGAGGCAGACGCAGTTGGTATATATATATATATATATATATATATATATATATATATATATATATATATATATATATATATATATGCGTCTTAAACATCCGCGGCGTAGGCCATGGACCTGCGCATCAACTAAGGCGTTTATATATATATATAATATATATATATATATATATATATATATATAATATATATATATATATATATATTAAAATTGGTTTATTGCCTCACGTACATGTTTGTGCCAGAGAGAGAGAGAGAGAGAGAGACGAGAGAGAGAGAGAGAGAGAGAAGAGAGAGAGAGAACTTGGTTGTATGCATGAACGAGCCGATGAACCTGCTTGTCACATGTGGTGTGAAGGAGGAAGGGGGTGAAAGCGAGGGGAGTGAGGTTTTGGTTGAGGGGTGCGCGTAGGAGGTGGAGGTGGAGGCAGCCAACCGGGGTCCTGCCCGGTGTGCTGGGTCTCTCGGTTAAGGAGGGGGGAGGGGGGAGGGAGGTGTAAGGAGGAGGTGGAGGGAGGGGAATTTCAGACTCGCCTCAAAGGAAATCGTTATTGGGTAAGCGCTCATAGTATATATACTATATATATAGTATATATATATATATATATATTTTATATATATATATTATAAATTGGTTTATATAATACAGTGAGGTTGATTTATTCTCTTCGATTATTCATCGGCTTATTAATTAGGAATAATTCTTTGCAAGCGTTTCATGCGGTCTGAATTCGCTCGCCATGTATTTTAGTACTAAGTGACGTCATAACACTCTGCCTTAACCTATGATGACCTTTGATTAACCTTCTCAAGTGACCTTGGTCGCGGATACACAACTAGGACATTCGCATGTTTTCCCTCTCCGTCCGTCATCGTTTCTGAAGGCAACTTTCCATTCTTGCTGGTATTTCCTTTTGC
>NC_087200.1:24613141-24620641 GCF_015104395.2 Macrobrachium nipponense
TTTATTTTTCACGGTTGATGGTGACTTGGAATTGTTAACAGCAGGTTCTCTTGTTTTCATAATCTTTTGCATTTTAAATGAATAGATATGTTTTGCAAGCATTTTTCGCACTGAACCAATGTGTTATATTTGAGATATCTTGAGATTTCTAAAAAAAGTTCCAAGCTACCCTACTTGATGATCTGTGTATGTACACAGTTTATCATTGTAGTTAATATTTTGAGCTTACAGAAAGTGTATTTTACACACTAAACCAATTGTCAGTCATTTCATTCTACTTTAGAATCTTAATATTGCAGATGTTGTCGCTGCTGTCCTGTTTTGAGCTTCGCGGCTTAGCTTACTGACCAATTACACACACACACACACACACACACACACACACACACACACATATATCTTGGAAAAGTCACGTAGAGAAAACTAGGGGTGAGGAAAACTAGAAAGGTAATAATACGGAAAAGGTTGAGGATGTGTTGGGGGAGGGCGTGTGTGTGTGTGTGTGTGTGTGTGTGTCATGTCACCACATGTCCTTGGCGTATGTGAAGAGTCCTTAGAGTTTGTTGTTTGCACTTCAAGGAGTCTCTAGTGTTTTATTTTTAAAGGAGTCCTCAGAAGTTTACGCGGCGGGGAAGGGACTAGTTGTGGGGAGGCGTAGACGACGCAGTATGAAGGTCAAGAAACTGCTAAGATTTGGGAATTATTATTATTATTATTATATTATAAGACGAAACATTAATAATATACATGTAGAGGAATAGTTTTTATTTCTTTCTCTACTTAGAGACTCGTTCACGAGGTGTAAAACCTGTCCTTCTAGTCAGGCGAAATTAATATAAAAATGAAAAATGTAAGAAAGTGCGCTTTTTTTTTTTTCTTGGCCCTAAAAATTATTCATTGGTGAAGCTTTGTAGGTCGTCAGCAGAGGGAAACAATAAAAAAAACTCTCTCTCTCTCTCTCTCTCTCTCTCCATAGGTTAGTAGTTCGCAGAGAGAGAGAGAGAGAGAGAGAGAGAGAGAGAGAGAGAGAGAGAGAGAGCGTGAAATATTTTTCGCTTAAAGCTCTACAGATCGTCAGCTCAGTGAAGTTATGAAGAATTGTCTGATTCTACGAACACTTATAAACTTTATAGTGCCGTGGGAGGAAAGGTTCGTGGAGAGAGGAGAGAGAGAGAGAGAGAGAGAGAGAGAGAGAGGGTTAGGAAGTCCTTCAAATTAATAGATTGGCATTTAGATTAGCAAGGCGTTCGATAGAGAAAATAAACGGGTGACCAAGTACAGCTGATGGCTATTCATATTGGAAGTCGTCGGATGACAGAGGTTGGTGTGGGGGGGGGTGGCTAGGTAGTACATCTTTCTTTCTTGTTTTTTGTCATTTGCGGAAACAGCAGCAGCTGATGATCAGCAGCAGTAACCTTCCCTCTGTTACATTTTCTAAGGGCTGTTGTCGCTCTTGTGGGAAGTGACTCTAATCTTCTTATGGCTGTATAATACTGTAGTTACCTGCAGTTTAACGCGGCCGTTTTCAGTTTCAGATGTGCGCACTTATAACCGACTGATTTGTAATTTAAAAGTTACTGTACAAAAGTGCTTCCTTAAAATAATGCTTAAGATTCGCTCCTTAAAATAATGTTTAAGTTTCACCTCATTTCAACATCATTGCCTCTCTTCATAGTCTTTGCAGGAGGGAATGTAAACAGTAATTACTGTAATTATTATTATTATTATTATTATTATTAATATTATTATTATTATTGGTAACGGTAGATGGGTCACATGGTAACCAACTTTGCGATCAGCTAAATATGTAAACATTATTATTATTATTATTATTATTATTATTATTATCGGGTACGTTGCGTGTCTCCTGCAAGCAGAATATTGGTTGTGGGATGAGATGCATGCGTCCATTCCCCTACCTCCTCCCTTCCCCCCCTCCCCACGTCGTCATCTTCTCCCTCTGCCCCCTCTCTTGCTCTCAAAAGAATATCGATCTGTCACTTTGCGAACTGATTCAAATTTCATGAATATAACGTATTTGCAGGCAACAGCAACAAAGGAGATCCTCTCCTCGGATCTACTGCGGACGAAGTAGATGCTGCGTCGAGATAAACACGACAGAAGGGCGTTTTGTCGCTGTCTTGCCTCTGTCTGTCTGTCTCTATCCACCTCTCTGTCACTCCGTCGCTGACGGTGTTCGCGTTTTCGTGGTTGTGCTCCTGTCATGTCTTTGCAGAAATTATACATTGCTGGTAGGACATTTGCACATACACGAGATTATATATATACATATATATATATATATATATATATATATATATATATATATATATATATATTAAAAGGCACATTAAAACACTGGTAAAGCTAAGGACTATATTACTGGTGGACTAACTTCCACCCTTGTCAAGCAATGAATCTATATATATATATATATATATATATATATATATATATATATATATATATATATATATATATATATATATATATCTGACTCTTGGGAATTCAGACTCATTTAAGGTGAAATAGATTAGCCACTGTTTAAGTAAATGTGCGTGCATGCGTGCCCGTGCGCATTAGAGGGTAATCGAAACAGATGAAGGGGAATCCTTTGACACAATCGAGACATGCAGTCAGCTTCCTCCTGATCACTTCTTCTTTTCACCATTTGCTTCCCTCCCATTTCCTCCTCCTCCTCCTTCTCCTCCTCCTCCTCCTTCTCTCCTCCTCCTCCCCTCACTCACCTTTCTTCCCCTCTCGCTGTCGCAGCAACAAATCCAGATGCTCGTAGTACGAATCGCTGCACAACAATGGCGTCGACGTATTTTGTTTGGCCTCTATCGATTTTTTTAAAACTATATTATTTATTCATGGGCGCACATCATTACTTCCTCGACGCCTGTATGGACGGGCGCTGGTGCTCTGGGGGCCAGAACGGACTCCGGACGACGGGGCAGAAGGGGGTTAGTTAGTCATCGCTTCCCGATGGGATGTGGAAGATGGGGCTTTGTATGGGCGGCCGCTGTGGGCTGTTTGGTGGTCGTGGTGGTGGTGGGCGGCGAGAGAGAGAGAGAGAGTTAAGTTAAACTAAGTATATGTATGTATGTATGTAAGCTGTAGAAAGATCGTAGTTGAACATCGTGTTGTTATTTCCAATAAATTGAAGTTTATATATATATATATATATATATATATATATATATATATATATATATATATATATATAGAGGGAGAGGGAGAGAGAGAGAGAGAGAGAGATCTTGCAGTATATGATAATTAAAAGCAATGTAGGATTGATTAAAAAACCCAGGTATGGAGTTTTCAATGGAAAGAGTCTACTCAGTGCAGTGGCCTTAGTATTAGAGATGGGCGAGGTGAGAGAGAGAGAGAGAGAGCTTATTCATGACCGGAAGGAGAGAGAGAGAGAGAGAGAGAGAGAGAGAGGAGAGAGGTCCCGGATGAAAGTAATAATGAGTGGGACGAAATGGGGATAGGGGTAAGGGCGTAGGACTGGTAGGCCGTCTGTCTGCCACTGGATGACGAATTCTAACCAGGGAATAGACAGTGGAAGCTCATTCTTCCTTTTCTCTCTCTCTCCGATGACGTGGTAATGACTCTTTCGATCTCTTTCACTCAAGGTGGAAAATATACAGGTCATTGGGCATTCTTTAGGTTCCTCTCAAATCGGCAGTAAAGACGGATTTTAATAGGCGTCTGACTGAAATGGTGACGTTTGGTGTGAACAACATTTTGAAGCACTGGCAATAATATAACGTGTCTTAAACTTGTCAGCGGTATTGTTTAAAGCTTCTTTCAGGTTTATCTCTAATCTTCTGTAATGACTGCTTTGAATGAGGTGTCTTTGAAATGGTGACGTTTGGTGGAATAATATTCTGAAGCATTGACGCTGGTTAAACTTTATTTTTTATTGCAGGTTTCATCATCAACTTAACCTACCCCACTCACATAAAAAAAAAATTGACCTAACCTACCCCACATAAAAAAAGGGGGCGGCATTTGCCCGGATGCCTGAATGTCCTTTTGGTAAGGAAGTACGAAAAATCAACCAAAGGAAGTAGTTATGGGAGGAAGTGAACGCGTCTGTGGGTATTTTAGATTTGCATGACCTTTTACCCGGCTATTATTAATCGATTGGTTTCAGGATTCTTCTCTTCCGCTTTTGCCCGGATATTTCTTGTACTGTAAGTAAACTCATTTTTTTTTCTGTTAGTCATCAAAACGGTGATAGCCGTTGGACAGTAGAGGCCGTCGGCTTGTCCTTTTATAAAGGACTGTGTGGATGAGGGTAGTAACTTTATTCCGCGTTGTTTACAAGCGAAAGGTCAGCAATTTCAGGGGTAAGACACTTGCATAAATCTATGTGTACTCTATTCGTAACATCATTGCGTAATATAGCAGTTCGGCGAGGCATTGAAACATAATCTCGTGTCACTGAAATACCACTAAAAGTGCGACTTTGTTTAGCTGGGGCATGGATAAATAATACCCAGCCATCTGAGCATTTCGTCTTACGGACTTGTGAATTCGTCTCATTTCCATCCTAGGACGTTGCATCGACGTTCGAGAAAAGAGGGTAAGATGCAGCTCATGATACCCAGAATGCACTTTTGGAGGAGAGAGAGAGAGAGAGAGAGAGAGAGAGAGAGAGAGAGAGAGAGAAAACCATCCAGAAGTTTAGCAAGGTCGCACAAGCATGTAGTACTCAAGAGTGTGACAGACTCCCTGGCGACAAGACTGAGGGCACGGGGGGGGGGGGGGGGCCGAGTTTTTCTGAGAGGTAGCGAATGACGTGGAGAGGGTGGGGGGGGAAGGTTGGGGGGGGGAAGGGGTTGGTGAGTGTAATGGGAAGATTGTGGATGGGGAGAGTGAGAAACGATATGGTGAAGGAGGGAGATTTTTGTTGGTTGGGTGGTGTGGGTTGGGGGGTGAAATATGGCCTTCTGTAAGATGAGTGGGTGGTCTCGAGTGGAGACCAGCGGAGAGAGAGAGAGAGAGAGAGAGAGAGAGTGGGGGGGGGGGGGGGTGGGGGGGGGGGGGTAGGGTATTAAGGTAAATGAGGTGGTCTGTTTGCTTTCTTTTAATTCTTGGGAGGGTATGCGGAGGGCGGCTGTTATGGCCATATTGTATTTGTACTCGTCCCTCACTTTTAAACGGATCTTTTATTCTATATATATTTCTATATATATATATATATATATATATATATATATATATATATATATATATAGACATATATATATATAATATTTATATAAATAATATATATGACGTCTTAATTCTCGAGGTCAGAGCTGAAGTTGTAAGGAATTCTCATTACTCTGGTTACGAATAGATTGGAAAGATGTATAACAAAAAGCCTTTTAAGAAACGCTCGTCATCGTTCTTCATTTCCTGCATATAAATAATATTTATCTGCGTTGTTGTACTAACCTTCATTTCCAGTACAAGAGTGACCTTCTTGACTGTTGACACTGGTTTGGTTTATTTTAATACACAGTTTTTTTTATACACATTGGTGAAGGTCACTTTACGCCAGCTAGTCTCTTGGGAATTGTTCGTGAAAAATGTTTCGGTGACCTCTTAGGCATATGAAGCGAAGCAAGTACAGCGGTTAATGGAATGACTGACAAAATGGAGAAGAATTAGAGGAGGAGGAGGAGGAAAAGAAGGGAGGGAGAGAGAGAGATGGAGAAGGAATAGTAGTCATTTGTTCATGTTCCTTATGGGCTCGTATCTGAAGGGTCTCGTATGTGTAATATCTGCAGCGCCGACTGTTGGGTCACGTGATTTAATGTGCTAAACTAACCCATTTGGACCCATTAACAACGAGAAATTAAGGGATGGGGGGGAGAGGGGGAGGCAACGAAGGGAGAGTGTAATCTAATTGCATTCGGTAAAAAAAGGGGGGGGTTGATGGTGAAGGGGGGCCTTTTCTGCTTTGATTTTAAGAGAGAGAGAGAGAGAGAGAGATATGAGTCACAGACTACAACAGTTTGCCTCTATTCTTAGTTGTCGCTGGAATAGAAAGAGAAGGGGAAAATCATGACGTCATTATGTTATGAATTAACCTCCCTCTGCTCTGCTTCCAGTGGAATGCACACGCGACCTCTTGTATGCATACAGACAGTATTTACTTATATGTGTGTATATATATATTTTATTGTTGTTCTTTATTGATTTATTATTTGCTTATCTCTCATTGTACAATTGTATCGATTTGTTGACTATATATATGTATATATATATATATATATATATATATATCTATATATATATCTTATAATATATATGCACATATATATATATATATAGTATATATATATATATATATATATATAGATAATTTTTGCATTATACGCCAAATTATGGCTGTTAACAAAAAGAATTTTACTGAGCCGTTCAACCTTTTAACCTGCAAACAAGTGAGAGAGCATTCCTGAGCAGTAAACTGCCCCGGCATTAAACTCACACAATTGTCAATAACAGTTATTGACGTAGGGCCGAATTCATTTACACATTTGTGTTCTCGAAGCGACTTGTAAATATAATCAACGTCGAGAATATCTGCCTTTAATCGCAGGCTACCGCAGTCGAGTTTCCTGTTGAAAGCGAAATCATATAAAACTAATATCTCCTTCGGCCTGAGTTTCTACTTGACTTCTTCGAAACTTTTGAGCAATGGAGAAATATTGCGAAAACCCCGACAAAACTCCGGTAATTTTTGTAAATAGTTTTTCCGCTTCGGATAGACAAGATTCATTGCTGCGACTTCACCCCCAAAGGTTCGTTTTCCTCTCTCTCTCTCTCTCTCTTTCTCTCTCTCTCTCTCTCTCTGGACGTTCCTTGGAGTTAGTATTTGTGCTTCACAAGACTTCCTTCTCACGTTTTATATATAATATATTATATATTATATATATATTATATATATAATATATATATATTATAATCTAATAAATGGAGCCCATAAAAACACCAAAATGGGCTCCTTTTATTAGATGGAATTCTGTTGTTACAGAACACCTTTACCAGTCATATATATATATATATATATATATATATATATATATATATATATATATATATATATATATGATTTCATTGCATTGTGACTTACAATTATAGACACACGTATATATATATATACATACATACATGTATATATATATATATATTTATATAAATATACATACATATACATACATATATATTTTCATGTATGTATGATTACATTCATGCATCTATACAATGTCTGTGTATGTTTCTCCTTGTGACTTACGTATACCGGATGTCGGGGTGGCTGAGTCTGCCCTAATAAGGTAATGAGTTACATTGTTTGTTTATTCAGTTACTGTTTCTGCATAGATGCTTCATATTTGCTTTTCATTACTGTCTCCATTAGTGAATTTTTTATATAGTTATTTATTTATATATTTATTTTTTTATTGTTGGGATGCCGGTCTGTTTCACTCAAAAGAC
>NC_087200.1:24625641-24633141 GCF_015104395.2 Macrobrachium nipponense
TTTGCCGGCACATAATTTTTTTCTTTTATTTTCCATCTTGTGCTGTAGTTTCACTATACCTTTTTTTTTTTTTTTGCCCTTTTAAAACTGTGTCCTGTTAAAATGAATGTTTAAAACAAATAGTATTTAGGGCGGAAACATAATGTGTATGTATATATATATATATATATAATATATATATATATATATATATATATATATATATATATATATATATATAATATATATATAGATGTGCGCTCAAGAGAGACGCTCTCTGCTGCATCCATTTTATTTGCAGTCTTGATGTCAAAAATACGATTTCTGTTGTCTCGGGCGCAGGAGGTTGAATCTGTTTTCTCCACGGAAAATAGGATTGCGCCTCGCATCAAAAAAATATTACCCACGAATATGTTCGGTCCAAGGACGACGATCTGCGCCCCGGCGTTTATGCTTTTAAAATGTTTATGAAAGTTAACAATGGAGACCCATTTTTATTACAGGGTGTAGACACGATCATTCTCCTCACATTGTAGTGTATTGTCTTCTTTTTGCTTTTTCTTTTTTTGTTTATTCCCCTCTCTATGCCGCCATCAAGTAACAATCTGTTAGATTTACAATCACGTCTCGCTAATTTCGTCTAATATCTTTCCTCCAAAGAGAGATAATTTTAAACATTTGACCAAAATGAACATGCATCACGCTCACTTGAAGGGTTGGGGGAGGGGGGGGGGGGGGGGGTGTGGGGAGGGGGGGGGGGGGGGAGGGGGGGGGTTTAGAGAGGGTTCTCAATGGCGAGGTGATGATCTAGGATGGGGTTAATAGGGTAATTTCAATGGGCAGTGATATTAGGATGGGGGGGGGGAATAGTTAATAGGCAATGACAGGATGGTTGAGGAATGGGTTGGCAATTGTGGGAAGGGCGGGGAGTTTTGGGGGGGATGGATGGGGATGAAGATGGGGAGTTGTTTTTCTTGTTTTTTCTTTTTAGGAAAGGAATTAAAATTCGTGATTACATAAGCTGTCACATTCTTGAATTAGTCCTGATGAGTGGAAAAAGACGTTTTTACGCAAGATTACAAAAGCTATTTGCTCTTCGACTAATAACTGCCTGGCACGCGACTCCCTAACCAATAGCGGCCGCCGCACGTTGTCCAGAATATTAATCTCTATGAATATTGTACTTACTCATTTTCTACAGGTCTCATTTTTCGGAAAATGGGTTGGGGAGAGAGAGAGAGAGAGAGACCAAAGTCGCCCTGTGAAAAAAAAGATCATATAAATAAGAAATTGGCTCAGTCGCATAACTAAATTGAGAGTCGACAACCCTACTTCTCTCTCTCTCTCTCTCTCTCTCTCTCTCTCTCTCTCTCTCTCTCTCTGAAACAC
This sequence comes from Macrobrachium nipponense, assembly GCF_015104395.2. Taxonomy (NCBI): domain Eukaryota; kingdom Metazoa; phylum Arthropoda; class Malacostraca; order Decapoda; family Palaemonidae; genus Macrobrachium; species Macrobrachium nipponense. Next base: position 24,627,010 of record NC_087200.1, read on the forward strand.
ACTCACTCCAAATGCCTTATGCTTTACATTCCTACAACGGTTTCTGTATTGAATCGGGCAGGTGCCAGAGATATGTATGAATTCCTATTTGACATACTCAGCCGGGCCCTTTATATGTCACATTCTGTGAAATAAAGTCAAATAGATCTCTGGGGGTCACTTGGTGGCAAAGTAGACTCTAGTTCAGTAACCGTAAGTAATCTTCGGGTCTTAAGGTTTCAACTGTCTTGTGGGCTGGTTTTGATACACTTGCCGAAGATTATGACCACCGGCTTCGCTACAGAGAGAAGAAGTTGTCGTTGAATAAGGTCTTCATGGTCTCTCAGACCCATTGCCCAAGGTCTACGGTATTGTTTTGTAGGTTTTAGCCCTCATGTCCCACCACACGCGGCTATTCACTGCAGCAGTGAATGCATAGAAAGTGGTTTCTATTTCAATTGTTATTGCTGTTCAGCTTCTTTAACTTTATCTTGATTCAGATTTAACCTCAAAATTAATGAGGTTTATGAGTTGAGGCTTTATGGTATCCTTAAACATTAATAATGATAATGATAGTGTAGGTAAACTTTGATAAACATTATTTTTTATGATATTCTTATAATGATATTTTGGGGGTAAATTATGCATAGTTTAATACATAGATTTGCTTACTGTAAATAATTAACTATCTAATTTTTCTATTATTTTCCTTTGAGAGAGGGTACACTTAGTATATAGTTTAGCTTGTTGTGTATTAATGACTGCAAAACCAATTATTATTGATATTTGTGTACTTTTTCCATTTTTATTTTATTCCTCTAGAGACCGCAAATTAAAATTCATTCTACTTTTACACACACACACACACCCAGTAATACACACAATCACAGACGATGTACGTGAAAATGTGTGTATGTGGTTTAGGCAGAAATCAAAATGCGCATTGAAATACGTGTTTATATTTCTATAATCATGAAAATGTCCATCATTGTCACCTAATGTTTTTAAATATGTAATTCAACGCCCTCTGTTCAAATCCCTAGATGTTTATCAACAGCATTATGATTTTTTTGTTGTCCCACCTTAACCTAGATAATATCTTTTCCTTTATAATTAATTTTGGGGTCTATAATTCATCATCTTTGTTCGTCCATAATTTAAAAGTTTGGTCGAGAGCCAGTGTTCCCCCTTTGCGAACCTTTTTTTTGTCTTTTTGTCTTGTTTTGATAACCGACGTTGTTTTTTTCAAGGTATATATTATTTTGCGTCTGTCTGAAGTCGTACCGGGGAAAAAAAAGAGAAAAAATGAAAATTGAAATATGTAACGGCATTCTATTTTTCATGCATTAGAGACAGCGCCAGCAAGCCCTGAAATGTATTGATCGCAGTTATGTTCCTCTCAAAAACGCCCTTCATTCGATGTTTATGTAAGGATATGTGTATAAGTATGTTCGTGTCTTGATTTTTCTTAGTGGTAACCTTCGTAGAGTCGTCGTCCGTCGACTTGAGGCACGTTCATCAAAACAATCGTTTTGTTTTTAATGTAGTCGTGACAGCGAATAAAGCATTTGTCCTATATTGCACGGTCCATAAATTTCAGTGAAGATACACGTCTGCTGGAATTTTTGGGGATATTGCCACATAAATTACATTAGAGAGAGAGAGAGAGAGAGAGAGAGAGAGAGAGAGAGAGAGAGAATATCATCTCTGGTCTTGAGTTTAGCCCATCAAGTCGTCATATTTCCGTTGAGGATGCAAATCTTCGTCGGCGAACGGGCTCTCTTCCCGGGTGGGCCCTAGCCTTGGAGCAACTTCTGGGTCGGCGAAGAGGCCCGGTGGGACAGTTTCTTATGACCGCATCAAAATGTTAATGTGTGTGTAGTTTTCAATTCATTTCGAGCGATAAAAACGGTTATTGGGTAGTTTTATCGGTCTGTCAGCGACAGCATAAACCAGGGTGGGGGGTGGGGGAGACAGTGACTGCGATGCCATAGTAGAAAATCATGGCCTGCTGCTATTATGGTTAGAGTGTTGGGGTGGGGGGGGGGGGCGGGGGCGCTATTTGGCTAGTCTTGCCACGGTTTATGACTTGTCTACCCGATGGACTTTTTTCTCTATCTCTCTCTCTCTCTCTTTCAGATCTGGTGTAACTGGTCGTCCAGTATTATAATTGGTTGGCAGTAGAAATACTACTCTTCTATTTAATCCATTGTTATTCTCTCTCTCTCTCTCTCTCTCTCTCTCTCTCTCTCTCTCTCTCTCTCGACCCACGCACGTAACTTGTAGTAAGTGCATGATGGGTCACTGGGAAAGAGAGGAAAGCCTCGACGGATAATTTATAGACGTGATCGATATAGCTGTCTGTCTACAGTATTAGTCACCTTGAAGAACAGTACAGTTATTTTAGGCTCTTGTTAGCGAGTCACTATGCTTAGTCGGGAGATTTCCAAGAGAAAACGTTTTAACTTCCTTTTTTCGTCAAGTTCTGTCTAGACTTCATATTATTCACGAAATCAAAGACAGTGACTGGTTACTGGATTTGGCCAGTAAGTAACTTTAACTCGGTGATTGGCCAATTAGGTTATTTGTTCTTACCTGGACAAAGGTAGAGGAATTATGGACGTGTCTTCAGGTTTCAAATAGTCTTTTAAGATGCAAGGGCCAACGGGATATACGTGGTAAAGAAAGTGTACGTCTGGGTTTTGAAAAACGAAAGTTATAGGCTATAATGTATATGGTTGGGAAAACGAAGCAGGAAGAATTCCCAAATCTGATAGTATAGGAGAATTATATATGTAGGCTTCGAACCATGCCATCAGGTGGCTGCTGATATCTACAAAGTACATCTCAAAGAGGTTTCCGGATAGGTGGTATAAGGCCACACAGGAGTTGGAATAGTTTTTTGGGCACAACACCGCCGTTAACGCGCCTTCGTACACTTGTACACAAGCACATACACAGCCTAGTACACACTACAGCAATCACGCAGGCTGACATTTTTGTTCATGTTTAGTTAATAAGACGCTAGATGCTGAATGTATTTAAGCTAAATGAAGCTGAAAACGGAAGTGACGTAGAGTTTTGCCTAAGCAAGAGCCGCCAGTCCCGTTGTGACATCTGTTGACCTCATAATTGCGGCTGAAGCTGTTATGGGGGGGGGGGGTGGGCGGGGGTGGGGGGGGGCGGTCTCGAATTCCCCCCAACATTCTTGTCTTATCTTTCAATGCATTTGGGGCCGCCACGCCCAGGCTGGGAATTTTTTTTTTTCATCTCCACACACACACACACACACACACACACACACACACACACACATACACACTCTTTTATAAGGTCTTGTCACTGGTGTCATGTCACCCTGTGGAAATTGTTGTGTAGACGTGTAAGACATTTAGGTGAGTTCCTACGCATAATAATCGTTCAATTCCTTAGCGTAAGTTTTGATAGACTGGCTCGGAGAAAGCCTGATTTTCCGTATTTCATACATTAAGGTCCAGCAAAAATGTATATCGGATTCTCTCTCTTCTCTCTCTCTCTCTCTCTCTCTCTCTCTCCCCGCACGTTCGGTGCTGGCACCACTGGATAAATATATCTATTATTCATTCTCTTGTCAGCCCAGTTGACCCAGCTTGCAAAAATAAAAAGGTTAAAATAAAAAAATCTTATTTCACATATATGGAGTTATACGAGATCAACATAAAATTCTATAATTGAGTCACCTATGATTTATTCGCTATTTAGCGTGTTTTGCATACTGCCAATGGATAGTGGGGGGGGATGTTGTGGTTGGTGATGTGGGTTATGAGGGGGTGTGGATGGAATGACGTTAATGGGTCCAAGTTAAGGATGTTTTTGAATTTTTGAATATTGATGCGGTCTTACTCTTTATGAAGTTATATTTTTAATGCATTGAGGCGTCATAGGTTTTCATGTTTATATAATATATTATATTATATATATATATATATATATATATATATATATATATATATATATATTTATATGAAGTTCATTATTTGTTGTCGCACTGTCTATTTTTTTTCTAGTCGCATTTTTTCTGTGGCTATACAATGCTCCATTCCTCATGTATGTCTGTGTGCGTATGTTTGTGTGTGTGTGTATGTGTGTGTTTGTGAGGTATAGAGATCTGGCTATCTTCCTCTCAGAACTTATTGATTTATTCATATTAAATTTGATATATTCCCGGCTATTTTGATATAAAGCGAGACACTGGGCATCCTTATGAAAGTTAGTATTTATGTATATATATATATATATATATATATATATATATATATATATATATATATATATATATATATATATTGTCGAAGGAATGGTAGCGCCTTTTAGTTCTTGGCAAGTTTCTTGACCCCAGCAGACGTTAATGCCAATTTACAGAGGGGTCATTGATGGAATTGAACCATGGACCTAGCAACTGCGACACCAGTTTTATGCCATGGACTTGTGCAACTGAGTGATTATACAGAAACATCACGCTAGTGGTAGAAACAAACAAATCGATAAAGATATTACGGTGCAATTTTTTTTAAGAGTATTATGACCAACTTCATCTTCCGTGTTCTATTTTCAGGCTATCGTGAATTTACTAGTTTGATAAGATTATTATATACTAGTTTGATAAGATTATTATATACTAGTTTGATAAGATTATTATATACTAGTTTGATAAGATTATTATATACAATAATGTTTTATTTGAATGAGATCTTTTGATCACTATCGCCAGTTGCACTTCTCAATCCACGCGACGTCTGAAGTTAGTCATAAATATCATGTTGCTCTTGACATTCAAAAAAAAAAAAAATAAATAAAGCGATTCAAATGTTGCCATTTGCAGGTTGCCCTTCAATGCAATACGCTTGCAAGATACCTGGACGTGTATGTTTTGATTCCTTTACGGAGAGCGGGAGGTTTAATAAGGAGTGACGTATATACATATATGAAAATATATGAATTCCGAAGTAGAGAGAATTAGATATTAAAGGACATTTGTAGCTCGAATGATTGAATCACGTATTCAACTTTGCGTTCATATATATATATAATATATATATATATATATATATATATATATATATATAAATATATATATATTCTTTTAATGACTTGGAGCTGTTTTTAATTATGTTTTCTCGTTTGACTGTATGTCGCTTGGCGTCAGTAGGCGTTTAGAATCCCTGCATGATGTCATCTTCAATCAGATTGGCGTGGCAAGAACATGGGTGACTTATTCCCTTTTAGGATGTCGCTAAGAGCGTTTGTGTTCGTTTTTTCTTTTCGTTTTATTTTCGTTTTTTTTTTTTTTTATTTTTTTTATTTTTATTTTTTTTAGCGGACAGGGACATTTTATTTGTGTAGTTATTTTTCAGTTTTAGGTATATCCTATATATATATGTATATATATATATATATATATATATATATATATATATATATATATATAATATGTATGATCTGCCCATAAATTTGTCATACTAACTTTTAACGAGGCACAGTTACGCATTGTTTTTTTTTAAGAATTATGGGAGGTTGTGCATACACCGACAGATAATGTCGAAATTATTCTTTAACAAATAAAAATGTTTACAGGCATCATATAAGACAAAATTACGAACACCTTCTGGATGCTGCTTTCCCAAATGAATACAGTTTTCACACGTCGAGCTCCTGGGAAAGCCCCTTTCACCTAGGATTCCTTTTGCGCTTTCACCTAAACGGTCCTTCGGGATTAAAATGTAAAATGTCTTACGTTCTGGGGTTGCTGCTGCTGCATCTCCCGTCTGCAGGTGGCCCCAGTCACCAGGAGTGTGGGTTGAGAGAGAGAGGAGAGAGAGAGAGAGAGAGAGAGAGAGAGAGGAGAGAGAGAGACCACATGTGTTTGACTTTGTTCTGAGCCTCCTAATTCCTACTTTATCAGCGTTTTTTTAAATTTATTTTTTGCTGTCACTTGACTTTATTTTTTTGTGTCTTTTGTCTCTCGGTTCTTGGAGATTTTGCTTCGTAGTGTATTTATTGCCACATTTAGGTAAGATGTATTTAATACACGTTCACCTTGCACACACATATGCACTCATACATACATATATCATATATTATATATATATAGAAATATATATATATTATATATAT
>NC_087200.1:24643141-24646829 GCF_015104395.2 Macrobrachium nipponense
TAATGTAATGCGTATGGTGTTGAGGAGCCGCTTTGTATATGCAAGTGAGCATTATACCATGAAATATAATGGTTATGTTAATTATATCATGAATTCCATTTCGCGTAAATGTCTAACACTTCACATATATATTGTTTTGAAGCCTATCGGTTTGAAAACACCCGTCTTTCCTTCCTTAACCCAGAATATGTACGTTTTCTAATCTGCTTGCTAGTTTGTCAGTGTCTTGATACCGTCCTCCTCTTCTCCTCCCTCTCTTTCTCATTTGATGTTTGTATGTATGTATGTGCGTGCGTGTATGCGCGCGCTTTTCCTCCCCCCTTTATTCAGCTGTTGTTGAAGTCTGTGTCATCAATTATTCAGCGTAGAAGCGGGGCAGCTGGAATGGCCCCTGTGTATTTGCGCATCTTTGGTGAAAGGTCACGGTGTCTAATCTTCACGATCACTCAAATCTTCGAGAAACAAAATGCAGAGGAGACGCCGATGAAGAGACTGAACGAGAGAGAGAGAGAGAGAGAGAGAGAGAGAGAGAGAGAGAGAGAGTAGAGGGGGGGGAGGGGGGGGGGATAGCAGACATTAATTGTCACTTGTAGATTCATCATTGCTCTCCGTTCAGTGACGATAATAGAGAGAGATATATTTTACATTCATTAACATCATTGTCCAGTAGTAATAATCGAGAGAGAGAGAGAGAGAGAGTAGTTTCTTTGTTATTATGGCACATACCTTGTACCCAGTAACTGTACATTCTCCTTTTTGTGAATGTACTATGCAACTAATTGTGAGAAAGTTAGCTCTCGGTAATATCTTGCATGAAATTTTCAAATCAAGGAATACATATAATAGAACGTTTGGAAATTACATTACTTTTATATTATTTGATATATGGATGGTTTGCATTTATCGAATGGAAGAAGGAGGAGGAACAAGAATTTTGGTAATTTGATTATAAATGGATATGATAACCATCAAGAATATTGTAAAATAGAGAAACAGAATAATGAACGAAATTTTGGATTTGGAAAAAAAGGAAAATGCAATGTTAAGTTTTTTTTTAATTGCTTATGATTTTTTATGATAGATTTGAGAGAGGAAGGGTAAACTTTAGGTTTGAGTGATAACAATAAACAATAATTGTGAAATTTTAAAAGGAAATCATGCCAATTTGTTTCGAAATTTTTTTTAATGTGGTATCTTAAAACAAAATCATGCGAATTCGTTTTAAAAGATACGAAATGAGAAGAGAAGATGGGTTTTATTTTAGTAATAATGATATAATACCGGCGGCAGCTACAGCATTAATAATAAAGACGATGATGAATGCTTACAAGGCACAATAGACTACCTACGCATCTCGTTGAAGCTATGTTGTTTCAAGACGTAAATAAGATATCATCGCATTTGAGATCCGTGTACAACTTTCTCTCTCTCTCTCTCTCTCTCTCTCTCTCTCTCTCTCTCTCTCTCTCTCTCTCTAGAATGTCTTAAAAGTAATTGATCTTATACTGCATTACATCAATGCATTTCTCTCTCTCTCTCTCTCTCTCTCTCTCTCTCTCTCTCGAATGTCTTGATAATAACTGATCTCCAATGTACAACATTCTCATGTTGATCGTATACTCTTCAAAATTATAATTTTTGTGGATCTGTTTTATAACTTTAGAAATATGTAACACCTTTGTAACTACCTTTCAGAAGTTCAGATTGTTACTGATTATGAAATGGCATTAGGCATTCGGTAACCATTCTCTCTCTCTCTCTCTCTCTCTCTCTCTCTCTCTCTCTCTCTCTCTCTCTCTCTGTGGGACACACTTCTAGGGTACGAGGCAGGAAGCCATTTTAATAGATGCGAGTTCTTTGAAGGTTCGCCATAGCAGATGTAGGATTGGATACGAATTCGTGTACGCGAATTACGGGTCTTTGTTTTAGGCCCTGTAATTTAAAAGGGTTTGAATTATATGGTCAACTTTTGTTCCTCCGGTATGAATTATAGACGATGGATATAAGGAAGAATTTCTGGGAAATGATATATATAGAGAGAGAGAGAGAGATACAGAGAGACAGGGAGAATGGCGTCTGTGTCGGATAAGTACTATGGGATGCTTTGTAGATGCGAGAGACAGGGGACTTTTTTTTTTTTTTTTTGTTTTTTTGGGGGGGGGGGGGTTTGTGATGAAGTCCTTCGATGCGATTCCATCGCCTTATTGCGTTTGATCCTTTGCAGGGTTTATTGAACGAGAGTAGTATGCTATTTTTCTAGTTTATCCCTCTTCTTATGGAATTGTTTCCGTACACAAGATTTATATATAAGATATCAAGGATAAATATTATAGTGTTTCTTAAAAGGCGAAGTTCACTCTACTTTATTTCTGTCAGCACGTGTTTTCGTCTTTTTTTTATTAAGTTTCTGAAACGTTGTAGTATAAGTTTTTTGATATGGTAAATATCTGTCATTGGCTTGGTTATGTGAACATATTCATTACATGCCGAATATTTTTTATGCGTTTTTTTTTTTTTTTTTTTTTTACTCAGAGTAAGTTTATTCAATCATTCCCGGCGATTGTTTTTCCCGGGTAACCTTGTAATATTTTCCCTTATTAACCTTGTCTTCGAAAATTACGGTTAAAACGGGCATTAGCAAATCCGCGTCAGATAAATAGATAGAAAAGAGAGAGAGAGAGAGAGAGAGAGAGAGAAAGAGAAGGACTAATCAGACGGAAAATTTACTTTCGTATGTATGTACTTGCGTAAATAAGTGCGTCGTCGTCGTCCCCCCCCCCCCCCCCCCCCCCCCCGCCCCCTGCCGCCGCCGCCGCCGCCGCCAAAGAGGAGGCTGTTTTTTGTAGAGGCTACCTACCTACCAACCTACCTGCTGTACTGAAGTGAGAAGGGATAGATAGGGAGCTGGCGTACGGGGGATAGGGGATGTGTTTAAGAGTATTCTTGGCCTAAACAATTGATTCCGGAGTAAACAACGGAAGAGAGAAGGGGGGTAGGGGAAGGGGAGGGGGGGGGGTGATAAGTGGATGCTGGAGCCGGAGAGAGAGAGAGAGAGGCGTGTAGGGGGGAGGATAGGGAATCTCTTGCCTGGATATTATTAGGATATTATTAGGCTTACCTGGGACTAGGATTAATGAGAGGGCTTAGCGTAATGGAAAATACATTGAAATATTTATTAAGAGCTCTGAAATTTTTGCGGATTAATTATGTACCTGGATTACGTGCGGGGTGATTACCGCGGACCAAATTACGCTAGAATGTTTAATTTGCGATCTGAATATCGTCGGTAATTATGTATTTAGATTAACTCGGTTGATTAGGGTATGATGTGTTTTACCCTAAATCAATCTCCCTGCCCTCTCCCCTACCCAGCACGTTTCCCTAAGGGCCATGTGACTTTCGGCCTTATTGTCCCATGACGCAGGACTCGGTGCGATGCACTTCTCCAGCTGCTGGTGCTGTGTCGATAAGTATTCCCCAAAACAATTTTTGTTCCGTTTCGTTTTTCGCTTTCTTTTTTTCTCCCTTCTCCCTTCCCTCTCTCTCTCCCCTCTCTCTGTCTCTCTCTCACACCTTTCCTTCCCCTACCCCCTATCTACCCTGTCGAAGTGTTTTCTGTTCCCCGCTGGAAATGTCAAGTTTATTTTAAAAAATTAATTAATTTGAAAGTTTTCTCAATCGCAATGTG
>NC_087200.1:24647329-24654829 GCF_015104395.2 Macrobrachium nipponense
CGTGGTAAGAGGAAGGGAATGAGGTAAAGAGAGAAGAGGGATGGTGGAAGAGATCATGTGATGTATGGGAGAGTAGCGTAGGGAAGGGCTTAGGGGTTTCTCCTGTGGGTTTTTTTTGGGGGGAGGGGGAGGCACCGGTGTGTATGAATCAGTCTTCAATTGTGTCGGGGAGTAAAGTCGCTTTTGTGGTCTCGGTGTAAAAATGCCATCGTGTTTGTTTTTCGGGGATTTCTTGGCTGTTTTTTTTTTTCTGTCTTGCGACGGGCGCGCGGTAAGACGGAGTCAGGAGAGATAGAGAGAGAGAGAGAGAGAGAAAGAGAGAGTTGGGAAATTAAGGGTATGAATTCAGGCATGTGATTGTACAATCAAACAATTTATGTACCAGCCGAGGGATTCAACTTTAAATTCGTCTTGGGGCGAAGAAGCTCTTCTTGTTCGGAACATTGTTTATGGTTTTTGCTCTGTATTGGCGCTGCCATTGAACCAGACAGGAACATTCTCTCTCTCTCTCTCTCTCTCTCTCTCTCTCTCTAGGCTTGACGAGGAAAATAAACGTTCTTGGCCGGTTTTTATGGAAATCTACAATGTACCTTTGTTGACCTACGCCGAGAATTACTAGGTTTCTGAATATTGAAATTAAAGAGAGAGAGAAAGCGAGAGAGACCACTAGCCCCCCGTGCAAATGAATATTAATATATTAGTTAAAAAAATATATTAGTTAAAAATGGGTTGATCTTAGGTACTGGGGGGTGAACTCTCTCTCTCTCTCTCTCTCTCTCTCTCTCTCTCTTATTTCTTTAGTTCAAAGCCACTTGCGTTTTGTTGACGACGAGAGTACGAAAAAGCGCAACAGCGCAGAAAAAAAATAAGAGGTGTAGTATTTGTTTCTCTTACTTCTGTTTGCCGACCTGTTATCCCGAAAGTTATGAGTGGATACTTCATCGTTAAGAAAATTTTCGATAGATACAATTATTTCTCCGGCTCTTTTTTTTTTCTCTCTCTCTTCTTTTCCGTTGGCACTAAAATTTATCCCCCTGTCCCGACCTTTATTTAATTGCCTGTGTATTTGCTTTTTTTTTCTCTCTCCATAGCCGTGGAAGGTATATGGTTTGTTGACATGTCAACTCCGCCCTTGATTTTTCGTTTTGCGTAAAACGCTGGAAATGCAGTTTCCGTTAAGTGGATGAAATTAATTATTGCTAGAATCCTATGTTAATATAATTTGATTTATTAGTAGAACAAAATTACATTAATAAATTGAAAAAAAAAATTCGGAATATTATAAGCGTTCCCTTTGCGTTTTTTTTTTTTTTATTTATTTTTTGTGGCGAGGCCGACGGAATGGACTAGCACTCATTTATCTTTATCAGCCTGCTTCTTGAATGTGGCAAGTTTATAGACCTGAATCAGGGAGTTACAAGGATAGGATGTCTCAAAGACTTGTTAGTCCATCTGAGGAGAGACATCAATGATATAATTTTTCAAAGCCTATCGGTAAAGGCTAAGAAACAGCCACAAATATATATAATATATAATAAATATATATATATATATATATATAATATATATATATATATATATATATATATATATATATATATATGAGAGAAAAGGAAGTGAGAATGACTAGCGAAGGGATGTTCGGTGAGCTGAATAAAATGGAATTGTCGGTTCCATGCAGAATGAAATTCCTCTCCGGGAAAATAATCGAAGAGATACTTATTGAAGGTACAGGGAGTGAGATTAATTCTCTCTCTCTCTCTCTCTCTCTCTCTCTCTCTCTCTCTCCTCTCTCTCTCTCTCTCATATCTTTGTTGCTATTTCTTAGAATTTGCCGCTGCACTATGCAAATATATCTCTTGATTCAAGGGAGACAAAGTACTTGTAATTCTATCCATTTACCATCGAATGTCTTCCTATTAATATGGGAGACATTACAGAGCATATGGCGGACCTACTTTCTCTTGCCGATTTGTGTTCATGGTCTTTTGATGATTCCCGATGCTAGCCCGTATTTCTTGCATACTGACTATAGAAGTCATTTACTTGTTAGAGGTTGCTATTGTTTTTAGATTTTCTCTTTGTTGGTTCTCTTTAAAAAGGTTTTTTTTTTGCTATGTTTTTCTTCTTTTTTTCTTTTTTCGTATTTTTAAAGATATTTACAGCTACGTGTGATAGTGTTGGTGCGTAGTTAAAGTGAATGCTATAAATCTATTTATTACTGTCGAGAGTAATCTCAGTTTGCTCTTAGTTTTCTTTATTCCCAGGATGACGCGCAAACTTCTTCCTTTCCCCCTTGTCGCGATTCTTTGAGCTTTTTTGTAGATTCATTTGTCTGTCGGCTTCCTCATCCATTTCCCTCCTCCTACCCCCCCCCCACCCCCCCCCCCCCCCAAAAAAAAAAAAAAAAAAAAAAGTCGGAATTCATTACTCCTGTGTCCCCATTTTTCTGGGTCATTTTAACCTCTTCCAGCAAATTTTGAAGGTAATATATCTAGCGCCAAAGAGCGGAGTTTGACGAGGCCAGTTTCGCTTCTTTAGGGAAACCCTGGGTGATATCAGGGGGGATCTTCAGACTGGTTCTATGGGCCCTTATGGGCTGGATAGGGCCCGATAGACCCCAGGAGTAGCAGAGGAAGAGAGAGAGAGAGAGAGAGAGAGAGAGAGAGAGAGAGAGAGAGAGAGAGAGAGAGAGAGCGTGTGCGGGAGCAAGTGAGAGCGAGCGGGCTCCCCGTCTACTGACGCATATCGGGCCGGATCATCAAAGTTTCCAGCAACTATCGTTTAAATAATGGCACAAGTTTGTTCATATTTCATGCGGATGGCTTATAGAATGAAATTATCATCAACTTTAGACATTTTGCCTGTGCTTGTAGGGGGAAACCCATCTTCTCCATAGCGCCCTAGTTTGCCCTCCATTTCCCGCTCTCCCCTCTTCCCAGGCTCCCCTTCCAGCATCCAGGAAGTTCCGGTTATCGCCGCCGGGTTTTAGCGAATTGTTTTTCCGCCTTTTTTTTTTCCTTCCTTCCTTCTCCTCTCTCCTTCTCTCTCTCTCTCTCTCTCTCTCTCTCTCTCTCTCTTTCGGCGAGGGGGGTGTAGGGTGATGGCTGTTTAGTTTGATAGCTGTAGATAACGCTGAGGATTTATCACATCCCGATCCGACGAAAAATTCATCTCCGTGATCCCAGTTCAGGGGAGGGAGGGAGGGGTAAGGGGTAGAGGGAGGAGGGTTTTAGAGAGAGATGGAGCAGGGGGGGGGGTGGGGGATGGCATTATGTGACACATTGATATTTTATGACATACGAAGCGAAATGTGATACTCGCATCGAATGTGGTGTTTTCGAATTGGCGCGACACGTTCGCGCCCCAGTTTGAATGTATGTATGTACGTGTGTGTGCGTGTGTATCTACGTGCGTGTGTGCGTGAGCTCTTTGTTAATCATTCAACCTGTCGCATGCAGACGTTCGGCGATTTCTTTAACCATTACAGTCGTTCTGGAGTTTGCGAGTTATAAAGCAACCTGTTACCGACACCTAATCTATAATTTGTTCTTCGTTTGCCTTTGCAAACTTTATGTACAAAGTCAGTCTGGAACATTAGAATAGATTTGCATTAATAGCAAGAAGCGTATGTCAGTCTGCATTATAATTTTTATTTTATGCATCATATCTATATATATATATATATATATATATATATATATATATTTATAGAATGTCAATATGCAATTGTCGTTGTAGTATCGATTTCTGTAACTCGAAAGATGTTGAAAGTAATGATTCTAGATGTAAATGATATATGATTCAAGGTACCAGCCATTTATTGGCAGCAAATATTTATGCATATTAATTATGTCCCATCAAAAGTAAATGTGAATCGATAAGGAGAGTTTCCTTTTTACTCTTTGTATTGAAAACTTATATATATTAAAAGATGGCGTCAATAATAGTGGCAACGACATTAGAGGACATTTTTATCATTGCGTCGGGGGTCACGATTTATCTAATTTCGATAATAATTTTTTCATGGTTATCTGTTTTATATTTTGAACGTCACTAGTCTCGAGAAAACTTAGGTTTCGACGTATCTGCTTTGTATGTTAGTTTGTCATCATATATGAGTGACGATTTTGTGATTTATTCGTGGAAAGTTAATATCAAGTCAATCAAGTAGAACAGGAAAACTGGTATCATTTAATAAGGACTGTTTGTCGTCTTTGGTGGTAGTTGAAGACACGGAGAAAATACCGTATTGGTCATATTGACGTGGTATAGCAAAGGTAATAGTCTTCTTCCTTCCGAGCATGCTTTCTTTTTAATTAATTTTTTTTTTTGAGAGAGAGAGAGATAAAGAGAGAGACAGAGCGCACAATCTACACAACATTGTAGAATTACTTACATAACCGGCAAAAACAATTTGGGGCCATGAAGAGGGGGTAAAAAATGATGATATTATATATATATATATGTATATATATATATATATATATATATATATATATATATATATATTATATATATGTGTGTGTGTGTGTGTGTGTGTATTGGTTTAATGATATTCTGTTTTCTGTGTGTGTATGTATTTAATTCATGTGTATTTGTATTTCGATATTGTGAAGGTTTATAACCAAGCGATAGATAGCTAAGAAATGGAAAAGAAAAAAATGAAACGGCCACATCAGCAGCAGCATTACGGAGATGAAAGCGCAGCCGTTTAGCCGTCATTCCCCCCCCCCCCCCTTTACCACACACTTTCATTTCCGTGACGTCACGGCCCAACGGGTGGTGTCGCTACTTTTCCTCGCAGTTCGGTTGTAGATCGAATGTTGTTGTGGGCCGCTACAATAGATAACCAATTGGTCGATTTCACACCTGTACTTCCCCTTGCCGCTAACGCCCGTAATGAGTGTAATAGTCATTCATTATTGAAAGGTTGGTCAATATCACGCCATTTATAGGGGGCATACTTATGCCGGCCCTCCTGGTAATGGTTGTAGTATTATTTTTCGCCGACGCTGGACCTGCGTTTGTGGCAAGTGATTGTGTTTGTGGATGGCGTGTCTTCGTCTTCTGCCTTCATCACTTAATAACACGTTGTTTGTGTGTGTGTGTTTGTGTTTTATTGTATAGAGCAAAATTCCTTCCCTCCTCTCCTACTCTACCTTTTGAATCCGCACCAACTTTGTTTTGTTTTGTTTGTAGTTTGCGGTTGCGTGATGCGTTTTCATTTGCGGGATAGATTGCAACGCCAGATTACACCTAGAGTCAGTCAATAGATAAAGGAGAACGTTTTCGGTCGGTCACGCGATTGTTATGATGCGAGTTTTTTTTAGAGCTGAAGAAATATGAAATTATTTTTTTAGCGTTTCTTCTGGTTTTGTAAACGATGATTAAAGTATGGAATTACATTTTTGCTCAACCATATTTTTATTTTCAAGTTGTCTTATAAATTTTACAGAGATACAATGCAAGTAATTTTTTTATAGCAATGAAAAATGGATATATTATATAATATATTATAATAAATATATATATATCCCATTTATATATATATTTATATATATATATAATATATATATATTATATATATATATATATATATATATATATATATAAATGTGTGGGTGGGTAGATATATATATATATATATTATATATATATATATATATATATATATATATATATAATATATATCGATTAAGTCTTCGTGCCAACGAAAAGCAGAGTTTGAGAATAGCAGTGTTGAAATGACCGTAATTGTGGAGGAAAAAGCTCCAATTAGACTGTTGAATGATGCTTTTACAGGACTGATAATCGTTTTGTATTGATCGTGTGAGTGCAGCGTGAAATATGGTGTTCCCTCATCATACACTTCACCATAAGGTTTAGGAAAAGGAAATTACTCGTCGTAAATCGGAGAGAGAGAGAGAGAGAGAGAGGAAGCGTGTGTGTGTCTGCGTGTGCATTTGAACGCACAAAGACTTCATAATCGATAACCGAAATTTGTCTCTTTGATTTCGGGAATAAAGTTCATCTTGGGGCGCCGTGTTTATCAATATTCATATTCGAGGTGGAAATTAGGATGCAAAACGGCAGTGTTTGTCGGGTTGCGTGTTACAGCTGCCTTTATTAAAGCCCATAATTGTTTAAAACATACACACACACACACACACGGCCGGAGGTTAGCGGCAGGAATTGCTATGAGCATTTGGCCGTGAGCGATCGGAAGAGGACGGGTGAAAGATTGGCTCGCTTTCTCTCCTGGAAGCTTATGAATGTTATTTCCTTATTTCATCCCTTAGATAAAAGATGTTATTATTTACCTATAGGTTAAAGCATGCATTCTCTGTGGTTAGAAAGACGGCCGCTTCCCCTCTAATGCCTTATTTCTTCTTATGCAAGGGAAAGCAAGCATTTACACTCCTGAAATAAAGACAGTGTAGTTCATATTGGGAAGATTCTAATTTACCTTTTTCCCTAGAGACCGTATCCTTCGTATGATGGAAAAAAAAATCTGTCCTGTGAATAATTTCCTTCACGGAAGATTTTCAAATAAACATCCCTACCGAGTTTTTTTTTTTATTCGCTAAAGATATCTTTATTGTTTTTATTTATTTACTCTTTTCGAATGACTCCTCTGCTTCTGTTTCTAGCTCCTGATGGATACTTGTGAACGTGAACGTCTTCCGTTTTTATAGAGATTTATGATGCGATTAGATGAAATAAAATTTTTCAGTAAGATGAAAAGGCAAGTTTCTGATGCGGTTTAAATTTTGTCACCCATTGGAGAGTATGACGCTTTTTCCGTCAGGTGTTATTTAAGAAACGTCAGTTTTTTTTTTTTTTGATAGTTACCTTCATTCTTTACTAAAGCTATAATGTGTTGTAGTACTCGCCGTATATCATAAATAAGTCGCTGTTGTAGTAGTAATCGCCGAGAGAGAGGGAGAGAGAGAGAGAGAGTGGATCTCGTGAACGTGGATCGAAGGCATTAATAATATATTTAGTAAAATTTGACGTTATTGTCCCCCCAGAATTGTGAACCCTCAGGCCAAGGGGTTGCCAGATCCCACCAGAAGAACGAATTTGTGATTGCCGTTCGTGTAGCTCACTCTGGATATATAATTATTACTACTCCAGCCAAAGCTACAGCTAGACCGTAACGAGATGATATCCGTTTTGACTTAGTTTGAAACCGACGTATCAAGGAGTTAGATCCTATAGTCCTTGTTTCATTTATATACAAAAATTGAAGTAAATACAAGATGATGAAACTGCTCATCAAGAAATGGCAATTACTGTTTGTACAGAGGAGACGTCGAAAGTTGTTAGGGGGGGAAGGGGTGGCCAGGGGAGAGTAAAGGATAAGGGAGGGAGGGGGGAAGGGATGTCGAGGGGTAAATGGAAGTTTAGGGGGATGTATACTTTGCCGTGGAGAGGAGATAAAGCTGTTATTAACATCCCATGGGTTGTGTTTTTCGTAACTCAAATTGGCCTTTA
>NC_087200.1:24659829-24664829 GCF_015104395.2 Macrobrachium nipponense
TTGTGGTTGTTGGTGGGGGGTTACTTGTCGGGTCGAAGTGAGTACAGGATGGTGATTATCGCGGTGATTATTATTATTATTACTCCGAGAGAAGATGAAGCAGAATGATTTTCATTTTCTCTACTTTTATCATTATTTTTTTCATTTACGTTTTCTTGCGTTTCTTCTGCGCGTAAGTCTCATTCTTTTCTCTGAACTTCATGTAGTGTCTTTTGAGTTTGAGCCGTATGTAGTTGTATCGTTAACTTTCGATAGATTTGAAATGGCTTTCATATACAAGAACATTCTCGGTAATCTCTCCATCGTCCAAGGTGTATCAACTGAAAGATCTGTAGCCTGTCTAATTTGTGGTTCGGTCTCTTGGGTATGGAACTCCTACAACCAGCCATTTTATATTTATCTCCTTCGCTTTCTTTCGCTGAGGTAGAATCGCGCGGCCGATGATCGTAACTCCAATGCCAGATGAATTTGGATAATCAATCAACAACCCTATTAAGTAGGCGTGTCTCTGATAATTCCCAGATGTTTTTTGTACCATTCGGAAGAGAACGCGATGCTGCTTTGGTGTTATTTTGTTCCTTTCCAGTAACCGTCCTTTTCGCTGTGTGTAATTCTGCCCCTGTCGGAAAATCCCTTAACAAGGAGTCAGGTCTGGTTTATCTTCAACTGTTACAGGAGTGCGGATAATGTTTCTGATCTTGAAACTTTCATTTTTGACGTCTTGTTCTTGAAATATTCCCAAGACCCTTGAAAAAAAGGGGCAAAATATACGCGCAGAACAGTTTTAATGATCAGTCGGAATATTCTGATCTGCGAAAACATAAGCAGTCCGCCGCGCCTCACGCGAGTTTTTGTCGAAGAACATCGTCTGTGACGAACAAACATTTTCCCACAGTCACGGTTCTTCTCCACCGTCAGAGAAATATACCGCCTCTCTTGAGAGACACGGGTTCCGGTGTTACTGATCAAGGTACGAGAAAACAGACATCAGTGCTGACTCGAGTTTTTAATGTTTCATTACAGATTATCATCAAAATGTTCCAGGAGTGTGATGATACAGATGTTCTTAGAAAATGCAAAGTTTCGCACTTCCACAAAAAGTATTGTTTTGAAAACGTTCAAAACCCCCTTACAGCCTTGTATAGATTTGGCGAGCGGCTTGGTTAGGTTCAAAAGAGTAGGAAGGCCTGGTGTGGACCTCTGCAGACGATTCAGGTACTCAGTGTTTCAAGGTTAGCTTAGAAATAATCTGCCAAAACTGTCCTTGGATTTAAGTTTTCAAGAACCAAAAAAAAGAAAAAAAAGAATAGCGTCAGTGTATATCTCAGGATGATACGGATTCATCATCTAATATGTGAAATAAATATTCTCTCTCTCTCTCTCTCTCTCTCTCTCTCTCTCTCTCTCTCTCTCTCTCTCTCTCTCTGTATTAGATTTTTATTACTTATATATATATGTATGTATGTATGTTCACCGCTGCTGACGTTCCAACAACGTTATATATATATATATATATATATATATATATTTATATATATATATATATATATATATATATATATATATATTATTCCTGTATATTTCCTTTTGATTTGATGGACTTTAAAATGTTTTATTTGTATAAAAAGACAAAAAAAAGCCGTGACATAATTAGTACACATTTCCATATATTACAGCGGTAATGCTGAAACGACACGGTTACCATTACAATGTACTGTACTATATACTGTACTTGTACAGTTACCCATGCAGACCTACCCTTTACTTGTACAACTCTTATTAAAATAAGGGAGACCAGACAAATGACCATCCAACCGTGGAGGGGAGAAGGAGAAAGATTAAGGGAGGGTGGGGGAGGATTTTAGTAGGAGGAGGAGACAGACAATTCGGGGGGGGGGGGGAAGGAGGGGGGGGGGTAAGGGGGGGGGGCGGATTAGCCCGTCGACCTTGGGGAGTGGGTTTCGCCCAAGTCCCATATGAACATCACCATACACACACGAAGCTTTTGGAGAGGATGAAAATAAGAGGCGTTTTGCTGAATTTAGCGCGCCGAGAAAGTTAGCTTTTTGGCGCGAAATAAAAGCCCGCGAAAAGGGATCGCTTTACGCCGGCTAAACCCGTGAACGTCGGTTTTAACAATGAAGATTTTGTGGAGGTTCATAGCGTCTCGGTGACCTCTCTCCCCCCCTACCCCATCTCCCATCCCCTCTTTCCCTCCCCCATTTCTCTTGAAAGTGAATTTTGTCCTTTGTTATGTCCGGCCAAATTGTTGTTTTAGAGCCCCAATAGCAAGAAAACAAGAAAGAGAATCGTGATGCTTGTTCAAACGCTTTGACGTATTTGTCTTTTTTCCCCTATTTTCTTATATACTTTGTTTCTCTGTTTTTTTTTCTGCTTAAAATGTTGTCTTCATGATAAGAGAGTTCCGTCGCAATGCAAAGACAGTTGAACTGAAGTGTCATCACGAGGCAGTGGGGAAATGCGTAGATAGGTCCCATTTGTAAGTAGTTTTCGTTTTGCTCTTGGAATCTGTAATATATAGGTGTATTATATATATATATATATATATATATATATATAATATATATATATATATTTATATATTGATGTATGTGAATGAGAATATTCAAAGTAAGATATGTGCATATATGAACGATTATCCACCCTCCGCTTTCCCCTTTCCTCCATTACCGTCTACAATATTAGCCCATTTAGGAAGTAGGCCTCAGGCTGGTGAGTCTCTCTCTCTCTCTCTCTCTCTCTCTCTCTCTCTCTCTCTCTCTCTCAGACAGAATATTGAGACCCGCCGTGGATATAGCTCACACCCCTATTGTTGCCGACACCAATAATCTATGATGCCATTGACTAGTTAGAATGTATTATCCGGTACTTTCTTGCAAAGTTCCCAGCCATAAGGCTGCGACAGGTTTAATAGTCGCTCGCTGCCTCCTGCCACGGCATTCGATAGAGTTCCGAGGAAGGAAGATGTCGTGAATGCAGTCTTCTACCTATGCGCGCCTGCTGCTCTGTTTCTCGTTGTAATAGCTCGGAGAACCGAGTCGGGCAGTGTAACCTAAATTCGTTTGTTCTTTAGGGATTGGTTGGGTTATCGCCACATTCTGGCCTGACGACAATTAACGGTTATGAATATTGGGCGCATAGTATTCAAGAGGTATTATTATTATTAATTATTATTTTTATTATTACTATATTACTTATTACTTATTATTAAGGTTCGATATAAAGCTCACTTGGCCTTACAAGTAAAGAATGCCCTCGCAAGATAGAATGTTCCTAAATGATGAAAAAACAAAAAAAGTAATTAAAAATTAACCAACAAAAATTTAATTATGTAAGTGAACCGATTATTATCCCTCTCTGGTTTTCGTTTATTATATATATATATATTATATATATATATATATATATATATATATATATATATATATATATTATATATATATATATATATATATATATATATATAATAAACGAAACCAGAGAGGGATAATAAACAACGGAGTATCCCTCGCTCGTGGCATTTACCTTTATTTATGGATTTGTCACGTTCCTAACTTTCGTGATTCAGTTATATATATATATATATATATATATATATATATATATATATATATATATATAATATATATATATATAAACAAAAGCCTATGTATCTTTATGTTTAATACATTTCTGTGAAAATCTTTACTTTGCGAAATAAAATTTTATTGTGTACCATAATCTTTGAATTTTCTTGGTCCTGAACCTGAGCAGCCGGACTTAATCTTTTGTAAACCTCTTAAATTGTACCCCTGTTTTGGGGAGGTCTACTCATTCTTCAGGTGTGTTGGATTCCAGGTGCATATTTTCCTTTATAATCCCCATCTGTCATTTGTAAACTTACTTTCACATTTATATCAGTTTTGGTTTCCGTTGTTCGAGTCCTTGAACCGACGAATTTCTTATCAACTTAAAAATTCCCCTTTGGTTAACATTATGGAACTATATTAATTCCTAGGTAGAGCGAATTAGATATTAAAAGGACACTTGTAGCTTGATATAAATATGAAAAGTAAGTTTACAAAGAGAGCTCGTCCAAATGACAGATAGGGATTATAAATGAAAATATATACCTGGAATCCAACACACCTGAAGAATTAGTAGACCTACCCAAAAGAGGGGTACAATTTAAGAGGTTTACGAAAGATTAAGTTCAGCTGCTATGCGTCAGGCACAAGACAATTAAAAGATTATGCAGGGCTGTGACCTGACCACACGAAAAGATTCATGTAATAAAAATGCAATTCAATAAATTTCATTTAGGTACACAAACTTTATCGCAGTTTCACAAAAAAAGATATATTTAAACATACAGATACAGTAGATGTATATATATACTATATATATATATATATATATATATATATATATATATATATATATATATATATATATATATATATATGTGTGTGTGTGTATGAGCGTATGTGGTATGGCAACTAACTGTTTCCACATTTCTCTAAACAAGATAAAAACTTATTGTATGTCAAGAAATTACCACGTGGTGCCATTTTTCAAATCCTGTAGAACACTCGTAATTCAATAGATGGCATATTCTGACATACCACCACATGCATCGGTTATTTTGTTTGCTATTTGCCGGGGAATTTGAAACCCAATGTTGTCTCTTCATGAAAAATCAAATTTTGGATTAAAGGTCAGGGGGACCACACAAACCTCATGTGGTTTTCCTTTGTTTTCTATTTTGATTTTTTTGGCAGACTGAAGTGAAAGAAAATAATATAGTGAGGTTTTTAAGATTTTTTTTTTATAGAAACAAATTCATTTAGATTTTATTTTACGCGAATAGAATAAGAATGATACCAGTTTAACTTCGATTGTGACCGTTAATAATAACATTGGCTATTTGTTTAATATTATAATTAATAATAACAGCAGTCTCTTTGGAGTGGTGATGGTTATCATTTTACCGCCTATTT
>NC_087200.1:24669829-24682329 GCF_015104395.2 Macrobrachium nipponense
ACAAGATAACTTATCGCAGATCCCGCGGTCGTCAGGGTCCCGTAATGACGCGTTTTGACTGTCGCCATTAACACGACATGACAGGAACTACATGATACAACGGTGCTACATCCTCTCTCTCTCTCTCTCAGGAGAGCGTCTACGTCCGGGTGTTTTCCTGTTTTTTATTGTCGCCACTTCTCATGAAGCTTCGTAGAGAACTGTCGGCTTCCCGTCCACTTCTGTAGTTTTAACTCATCAACCTTCTGTAGTTACAAACTTGTACTGGAGTGAAAGAAAAAAAAAATAGGGGAAAAAGGGATGGTTGAAAAAAAAAGTAAAAAAAAAAAAGTAGTGTGTCTGGCTCCGTGCAACAGGTGTGAGCGATCCAGCTGTTGAAAATCTCTGCCCTGGAGTTAAGACTGGAAACGTTGGTGACTGGATTTTTGTCTTTTCGTTTCGTTCAGCTGGTTTACGCGGTGGATTTATTTTTGTACAACCTGTTCGTTGACAATTAGCTGGGCCTTTTATTTAGGTATTTAATGCCTTCGGCTGTAGCTGTTGGTTTGAGGGTTAAAAGCTTTTGCATGGGACGGAGTTATATTGGGTGATCGCGTATTGATTTTCTTTTTTCTACAAAATGTTTGTGGTCGTGATGACAAGCAATACCGGGGCAATTTGGACAGCAGCCAGAGAGAGAGAGAGAGAGAGAGGAGAGAGAGAGAGAGAGAGAGAGAGAGATGGGGTGTGGGGGATTCCCGCGTGCCGAGGAGTAGTAGGTGATAAAAAAAGACACCTTTCTTTGAGGGACGAGAGAAGGGGATAGGAAGATCTCCTTTTCCCCTTACCTTTGCGTGCCACAGCTCTGCTTCTCGTGCGTCCTTTTGCGCTCGTGTTTATTTGTAATGCCCTGACGTATCTCGTCTTAATCCCCTTTATTGCCCGAGACAAAAGAGATTACGGCGCCGAATCTCGGTGTCTCATTACCCTTTGTTTAAAAACTTCCAGGCTACTCTGTTTTATGGCCATAAGCTCGCGACAGTGCCAACTTTATATTTTTCTTTTGTGTCCTGAGAATGAAAAGGAACCCGAAGCGCAGCAGAAGCATGTACAAATTATGCAACAGACGGAGCAATAACAGCAACAGGAGACACAGCTAAAAATGACTTGTGTTCCAGGGGCAGCAGTAACAGCAAGTAACAGCGACACTGCAAGCCGCTAAAAGATATGCAAAAGATTATTACCATGTAACACTCCCTTTACCAACATCTTTCTTCTCCTCTTCCTTATCCTTCGTCTTCACTCTGACCTCCTATTCCTCTCCTTCCTCCTCCTCCTCCTCCTCCTGTGAATAGTGAAGGACGTGTCTTTACCCAATTACGCGGCGAGATTTGTACCATCTCCGGATTCTTAGTCGGCGCTCGAGGGGTTGATATCAAGCGACCGCAAGGTATTATTACTGGACCCACTGCTGTGAAATTGAGTGCTGTGGACAGTGCTGTGTTGTTGATGATGCCGTGGCGTGTGTCTGCGGTGACGGGTGGTAGACTCCCGCTGTGAGTGATGGCTCTCGAGGAGCCTCGAAGGAAAGAAAAAAAGAAAAAAATTCTTACTTTTTCTTCATTATCTTATTTGCAACCACTTCTTCCGTGCGTTGGTTGGCTTCCTTTGGCGTTCGCTGTGATATGCGAACCACCGGGGTTGATAAGTCATGATCTCTCTCTCTCTCTCTCTCTCTCTCTCTCTCTCTCTCTCAGGGAGAGTAAACGCGTATTCCCTGTTATTAAAACTTGCCTTATGTCATCACCACATAGGCATTAAATTGCCTCGGTGAATTTTCTGCTAATTTTATGAATTTGTGTCAAATAATGACAAACAAATATGTCTATACTTTGCCATGCTTCTTTGGGACATATAAATAATTTCTGTAAGAAAATATTCCCGATTGAGAGTTAATGAGTTAATGAGTAAACTTCCAGACGAAAAAATGTTGACAGCTCTTGACACCGAAAGGCGTGACCAAAAAACACCCCTCCCTCCCTCACCCTTCTACCGCTACCACCACCGCCGCCGCCCCGCCGCCTCTCTTCTTCAGCAGTGATTCGAGGGGCCCAAGGTGTTGCTGATGTGTCGCGGCACTTGCGGTGGTTAACTAAATTCGTGGGTGTTGATAATGATGTCGCGTGTTGAAGGTAAAGGAGTTATCTGCCGCCGCCTCTCACAGCATTAGCTGGTTGGTTGGTTGGTGGGACGGATTTTCTTGGGCTGGTGGAGGGGTAGGTGGAGGGGGAGGAGGAGGAGGGGGCGTGTGTTGGAGAGATCCAGCGAGAATGTTCCTCTCAGTGAGATGCGGCTGCCCACGGCAATCGTTTACGCATACACCTAATGTATTCGTGTGGGTTTAGGATATATAATTATACAGCTGTATATTGGGTGTGAGTTGCTGTTAACGAGGGTGGTTGGGAGGCCATAATAGAGTTTTTACGGCGGTGTGTTGGCCCCCTGGTGGCGCAGCAGGCAAGCTGTTTACCGCCTTAATTTATGACACCTCCGCCACCGACCGCCCCCTTGTAAGTCAGCCACACTCGACGGCGTGTTGGTTTCTCATTTCTTTCCTCTCCTCGGCGTTTATGTTGTCTCTTATATCCTTCTGGCGCTTGCAGTGGGTGAATCCACCCCTCGGATCAGCTCTCGGGAATATCTATGAAGTCTCCGCCAAAGTGGATGAAAATTGTGAACGTTAAAGCTCTTTCTTGACTCTCGTTTCTCGCTCTTTCTCTCTCTCTCTCTTTCTCGCAGTCAGTTGAGTGTGTGTACGTACGTACGTCTGTGCGTGTCCGTGTGTATGTGTATGTGTGTGTGCGTGTATGTGTGTGTGCAACGCCGCAAGCAGGAACACCAACCTCGCTCACACCCTGTTGACGGTAGCGGCATGCCATAATTACTGTATTATTAGACAGTCAACTTTGTGGTTTAAGTGGTGATAGGACGTTAGATGTTACGGCGTTGTGACAGTTATGGGGTGACGGAGCGTGGCCGTGACAGATGGGGGGCCTGGCGAAAGATGGTGGTGGTAGGTTGCTGATGATGGGGTATTCTGCTCTTGCGAGTTATAGCACTGGAGGCAGGAGGGCAGGAGGGGCCAGGGGAAGGGGAAGGGGTGGGGGGTGAGGAAGGAAGGGGAGTGTCAGAAGGTAGGAGGAAAGGAAGAGAGCAGTCTCTCTCTCTCTCTCTCTCTCTCTCTCTCTCTCAAGAAGTTCAAGTTGACCCGGTAACTTACAAGTATTTACCTACCTGTCGATTTTACACCTTTTACATTGATGTATAGATGCCATAGTTATTTTGGAAGGAAAAAAATTAATATTTTTCCAGAATTATGGAACCGGTAATTGACAATATTTTCTACTTGTAAAAAAAAAAGCAATCAGTATTTATTTGTATGAATATTAAAATAACCGCCATCTACGTGCATTGAGCCGACGAAATCCGACTATATTTTTTTTTTTTTTTTTTTTTTTAGATTTTTTTTTTTTTTTTTTTTTTTTTTTTTTTTTTGCATGGAACCAGTTTGTTTAACCTTGTATCAGCTCAGCGGTTGAAAAATAGCTCAAAATTATGCAGCAAGAGTTGCGGGAAGGAAGGACTGGGGGGTTAGTAGGAGGCTAGGGGGGAGAGGATGAGGGGGGGGTGTTGTTTGAGAAGGGTGGTAGTGGTGGGGAGGAATTAGGAGAGGTGGAGAGGAGGGAGGGAGGGAGAGAGAAGAGTTCCCCTGGAATGGAGGATGTTGATTCCACACAGTATGAGCGTAATTGACCCGTTATGGTTTTGAAAATGATAATGGTCTATTGATGACGGGCTGGGAGTAATAGCGCAGATAATGCCAATGTGTTGCTAACGTGGCGGGTTGCATTGGTAGGAATAAATCCAACATTTGTTATGTAAATTCGGAATGCTGTGTACAGGCTGTGCATTACAGGAATAGATACAGAAGGGATGTCTGTAAATGGGCACAATTTTGGGAAAGTGGTTTAGACTGCAAAGAGGGAGACCTCCATGGCGGATTGCTGCAGCCATTTTTGTAGGGAGCGGATTTATAGTTGCTCACAGTGTTCCTGAAAATCAGCAAGAATGATAATGATTATAATATTTATTGTTATTATTAATATTATTATTATATTCTAGGTTTTGTTCAACGTGTTGTTTTTAAATAGGTTAATTGATTATCACAGTTGACAGAGTTTTGGGAACTATTATTAAAACATGTTAAGAAATTGAAGACCTCATTAGATTATTTTTGGGCGGGATTGCCTAAAACCAAACGTTTCCAAGGAGAGAGAGAGAGAGAGAGAGAGAGAGAGAGAGAGAGAGAGAGAGGTAAGACTACTGTATGATAAATATACGTGGAGTATGATTGACAGAATGCTTCGGAAATGTCAGAGAAATCCAAGAATAGGCTTTGTAAATAGTACAGCAGCGGGAAGGTGAACTTGAATACATTAAATAATGATGGTCATCTATAGGAAGGACCATTGTTGTTGTTATGCATTTTGCCCTGATCTTTAGTTGATGCAAAAGGACGACTTATGTGGAAGTGGATCATCGAAGTTCTAGATGATTTGTAATATGAATTTTTAGATATAGTACTTGGTGTTGCTTCGTTACGATATTACGTGAAGCTCTTATGTTTTAAGAGCCAAGTTATATTATACCTTTGCTTTTAAAATATAAGAATTATGTTAGCTAGCTTCATTATTATTCGTAATGTACGTTTTTTTTTTTATTAAGGTGTGAAATTTTTTTATTTTGGAATGAATAAAAAATGTGAACGTGAAATAAAAAAAAATGAACGCAGAGTATTTATTAACATAATAATAATAATAATAATAATAATAATAATAATAATAATAATAATAATAATAATACTGTAAATATCCGTTTCATATTTGCTAAAGACATCGACCGGACGTCCAACAAAACCTTACAGGAAAGAGACATTACGCAATAGCATGTCACGCATGGCTCCACGTTGCGTATGCGCCTGTGATCGGAATGCGTAAGTCTCTCTCTCTCTCTCACCTTAGTGTCAGAAGTTTGGGAGTGGGATGGTAGAGGAGGCCAGGTGGAGGGAAGGGTAGGTTCATCTGGTGGGGGGAGGAGAGGGGGGGGGGGTGGGGGGGGGGGCCGGATTGGAATGGTGGTAGTGTGTGGGGTCAGGGGCGGGAGATGTGGCGGAGGACGCCTTAAGAATGTGTGACGGGCGGGGTAGGTGACAGACTGTGGGTGATAATGGAGCGTGTAGTAACACCTCCCGCAGCGGCCAGACAGCGCGCTTCTCGCGTGCTTTGATTTATGCTGCTCTCTCTCTCTCTCTCTCTCTCTCTCTCGGGGAGTAAGCCTACTAACTACTCTGTTGTTATTGGGGGGTTGGAAAGACTTAGAAAGGAGTTTCCGTTGAGTTAAAGGTACAGAAATTTTATGATATAGGATACTTATGATTTATTTATTAGAATGAAAATGTTAGAAATATATAATGGGCGTATTGAACAGTACAGAAAATTTATTTCCAATAAAATATAGCGTATTTATTTTAATTTTCTTAAGCAAACCTTGTTCTAAACTATAATAGGCATATGCTTGTTTATATACCATTCACCACCACTTATTTTTTTCTCAGAGTATACACTAATGGATCGGTTTTCGTATGTGCATCTCTCTCTCTCTCTCTCTCTCTCTCTCTCTCTCTCTCTCTTAATTGGTCTTTGTGACTTGCGTTTCTGCTCACCAAAGCATTATTAAAAACATTCGTCAGTATTTATAATTCTCTCTCTCTCTCTCTCTCTCTCTCTCTCTCTCTCTCTCTCTCTCTCAATAAAATCTATTTGACTTGCGTTTCTGCTTACCAAAGCATTATTAAAACATTCGTAATCATTTACAGTTCTCTCTCTCTCTCTCTCTCTCTCTCTCTCTCTCTCTCTCTCTCTCTCAATAAAATCTTTTTGACTTGCGTTTCTGCTTACCAAAGCATTGTAATCATTTACAATTCTCTCTCTCTCTCTCTCTCTCTCTCTCTCTCTCTCTCTCTCTCTCTCGTTCAGTGAAATCTTTCTGACTTGCGTTTCTGCTTACCAAAGCATTGTAATAATTTACAATTTCTCTCTCTCTCTCTCTCTCTCTCTCTCTCTCTCTCTCTCTCTCTCTCTCTCTCTCTCAGCTTTTTTCTGCTATGTGTGGTTGCCCCACGTTATCTGTCTCCTTTGTATTCATTCTCACAAGTAAGGGTCTGAAGATGAGAGGATGATCTTTGCAGCCGACCTACGTTCTTTTTTATTTTGCCAAAAAAAAATTTTTTTTTTCTCTCTTGGTCCGTATTTACTTCCATCTGAGGCCGTCATGAGGTGTGCGGCTGTTTTAAGCGTAAATGAAGAAAGATTTAAATGTAAATACTGAAAGGCTGGTTGCTTAAGTGTGATAGATTTACTAACCAGAGGTGTCGTATTCACTCGCACTCTGTAATTTTCTCCGGCATGATGTAACTCAGAAATGTAAAAACTCTCTCTCTCTCTCTCTCTCTCTCTCTCTCTCTCTCACACACACACACACACACACATATATATGTGTGTGTTTTTGTGTATGTATGTATGTATGTATCTATCGTGGGTATCAATTGAAAGGCATCGCTGCCAACTGAACTTCTCGTGATTGTATGTTAATTACGCCTATATATAAATATATATATATATATATATATATATATATATATATGTGTGTATGTATGTATATATGTATACGTATATATATACATATATTACTCTATATTAAGTAGTGCCGGAAGTAATTCAGCCAATGGCCGAGTAGTACTGGAATACGTCAGCAGCAGACTCTTTTCAGCGT
The DNA here is from genome assembly GCF_015104395.2 of Macrobrachium nipponense. Lineage (NCBI taxonomy): Eukaryota > Metazoa > Arthropoda > Malacostraca > Decapoda > Palaemonidae > Macrobrachium > Macrobrachium nipponense. Next base: position 24,676,700 of record NC_087200.1, read on the forward strand.
TATTTATATCGGTTATAGTTTCGCCAGGTGTTTCCTAATCAATAGAGTGAATGGGGGTGCCTGTAATTACCTGATGGGACATTGAAATGGATGTCAAGTGCCTCGGCGGCGCCCCGGAGGCTAAAACGCGAGGTGTTGGCTTTCATCAGATCACTCTTGGCTGGCTGCGGGATTCATATTTATGTGGAGATACATTTCGTATTTCTTTCCTTGTGCTTTTTAGTATTGAGTTACAGAAACTGCAATTTTTTTTTCTATACTTAGAGATACACCATTTTTTTACGTATAGAAACATTTTACTCTACTTATAGAAGCAGTTTTTTCCATACTTATAGAAACAGTTTTTTTTTCTATACTCATAGGAACTGCATTTTTTTTCTATACTTGTAGAAACAGCGTTTTTGATACTTGTAAAAATAGCTTTTTTTATATTTATAGAAACATTTTTCTGTGCTGAGAGAAGCAACATTTTTCATACTTGTAGAAGCAGCATTTTTATACATATAGAAACAGCATTTAATACTTGTAGAAACAGCATTTTTATTCTTGTAGAAACAGCATTTTTTTTATATACTTATAGCAACAGATTTTTGTTTTTGCTACTATTCTTGGTTGCTCGCGATGATGTGAAGATATTTTTGTTTTGTGGATAAAAGCTTGTTGTCATATACTTTCATAAAAATAAAGTCAAGGGTGGTGGTGTTCGCACACACACACACACACACACACACACACACACACACACACTTAAATATAAAAATGTGCATTTAAAATACATGTTTTTTTTTTAAGTTTTTTCGGATTTCATCCAAGATCAGAGTTTTTTATTTTTTTTTTATTTTTTTTTTTTTTTTTTTTTTTTATTTTTTTTATTTTTCGTGTTGATGCGATGCATCTAGGTTAGTTTGGCTGTTTTTATCTTCAGCTCATTTCATTTATTAACATCGTAAATGGTAATCTGTCATTTGAAAGTAATGCATATATCTTGCCTCTCTTAAAAACCTGTTAAATGATTCCTGACATAGACGTGTAGGTCCGAGGCTTTCTCATAACAGTTTTCATGCTTTCGATTGCCTTAAATTATATTTTAACTCTTAAACTTTTTTTTTTTTTTTTTTTTGGTTTTTTACATTACTGTTTCGCTTGCGCCAAAAATTTGGGAGTCATTTTGATATCGCGAGATCTTGCACGAAATTGACCCGTGAAGGATATTGGTGTAAAGTTGAAATAACATTCGTATTAAGACTAAAAATATGTAAATGTCATAATCAAGGCCTCCTTTTTTTTTTTTTTTTTTTTTTACCGCCGATAAAGATTACTATGTATTTCCGTCTTCACTTCAGCTTTTTATGGAGATTTGACCTTACTTCCTGCTAAAGACCAATAAAAAAGACCAATAAAAGTCCGGATCACTGGAGTACATAGTCTTAAGTATAGATATTCTCCGAAGATTTATCACCTTTCATTATCATTGTTACCAACATTTTTCTCGCACTAGATTCCTAACCTCGGCTTTCTCCTATAAATCATCTCCATTTCCTGTTCCTCCCTGTGTATTATTATTATATTTATATTTTTCGTTGGCAATCCTTTTTCCTTTTTTTTATATTTTTTTTTTATTCTTGGTATTTCCCTTAGTCATCGACATTCTCTCTGGTCCTCTCTTCCTGCCGTTCCTGCCTTTCCCAACTCATCTCTTCCCCAAGTTATCCGTTTAATCGGTATTTATCAAATTGCCAGATATTGAATGGCAAATGACTAGATGTCGAAATATGACGTTTAGTGTGAATATCCTAAGGCCTCCGGCTGATTGGGACAGGGGTAGGGGGGCTTACCCCGCCGGGTGACACAAGGATATGGCCGAGGAATGGGGTGGGCATCATCCTAGGGGCCTCTTGGGGAATGTTAAGGGGGGGGGCAGGAGGAGGGGGGAGGGGGTGGGGGGGGGGTCAGTTCCGTCAGGGGGTGGGCCCTCTACCTACGTGAAAAAAATAAATGTACTGTATCGATGATATAATATTGATGAATGACCTGAGTTGGAAGGCAATGCGGCGTGAATACGATATATATGGTATGGGGAGCTTCCATTGAGCCGAGGGCCGAGAAAAAAGAAAAAAAAAAACAAAAAAAAAAAAGCGAGGTTGGAAAGCCAAAAAAAAAATTCTTATTTTTTTAATTCTTTTTTTTTAATCCGTGAAAAATGTTGCTCCAAAGACAGTGATGGATCAGCTCTATTCAGAGTATGTATAAATTTGGGAAAGTCGCGTTTCTCATAATTTTTTTTTTTTTTTTTTTTTTTTTTTTTAATTTTTTTTTTTTTTTTTTTTTTTTTTTTTTTTAACTTGCATTAAGGAATTTATCTATGCTTACAAATACTGCCATTCAGCAGATGTTACTTGTATTTCTATATGACGAAGATTGCTGTCAGACGGATATTACTTGCACGCTAAGTACAGATTAACTTTAATGGTTAATAGTAGGAGTATGTTTTTGAACATTATTTAATATTATAAATATTATATATATATATATATATAATATATATATATATATCTATATATATATATATATATATATATATATATATTATTTAATCATTATATATATATATAATATATATATATATACATATATATCACACATATACACATCGCAAAGATAGTAGTATTTAACCCTCAAAAAGAAACGTTATTTGCTTCATAACAACAACAAAAATTGCTTTATAACAACAACCAAAACAACAACAAGAGCACCGCATTTACAGTAGCAGAAAAATGTGGCACCAGGATGTACTTCTGCGCATGCGCCGCGTCGAGTCGGAGCGCTAATGAATCTCTGCATTAAGTTAAGAACACCATCACATACGAGCTGGCGAAATTCCCCCGTTTTATGACTTTCTGGATGATGGAAAACTATCAACGTTGCTAATTATATAAAAACATTATTGAATAGCAAGGGTTTGCAATATCTTTAATTGGACGAAGTGAATTTTTATGGAAAAAAAAAACCCGTCCGTCAAAAGAGTGCAACGTGTAATGAGGTTTATTATTATTCAAGAGAAGTCTATTTTTCATTTTTTATAGACAGACTTTTGAGTCAAAGTTTCTTTTTTTTCTTATTTGCTGATGCAACAGGAGTAATTATTAAAAATATTTCAAAAATTAGTCTCGATATTTTCAGAGCGGGAATCTTTTATGTCGTTGAGGCTTTTAAGTTATTTATTTTGCTTTTATATTCTTTTGAATTTTTGGCTCCCTTTTTCGAATTCTTTACATCTCCCGGCTCGCCATTTTTTATTAATAAGATTTTTTATTGAATTTGTTTGTATAAAGCTTTTGAATGTACATTTTTAAATGTATTTTCATGATGTCAGCTATAATGTATTCTGTTGTTTTAAGTAGATTTTGAATAGATAAAATGCGCTGCATTTTTTATCTCTTGCCGAGTTTTTGAAAAATATCATTGAATTCCCCATAACACGCATGCGTGTTCTCCAAAAGAGATCGCATAATGGATTCCGCGAAATTCAACCCTGTGAAAAACATCATCCTACCCTCCCCCACCTTGTTCCCCCATCCCCCCCCCCCCTTCTACCCATTCATTTCTCCTACCTCCCTCCGCCTTCCCCCTTCTACCCCACCTCTCTCGTTTTGGTCAAGAATGACATTCAATTTGTGTGTCAAATAAACGATGATTACAGACGAAGGACTAAGAATACGGCTGTTTGTGATGTGACACAAAAGTGATAAATATATCTATTAGGGTCATTTTCCTGCGATGTTGTAAGGTGCTGTTGATCCTTACGTCCATAAGCAGTAATTGAGCGAAGTCAAAAGTCACGATAGTTTGTTAACTGGACACGACAGGGGTTGAAGAAGTGACTGTGTACTTCCCCACCCCCTCCCCCCCTCCCCCCTTACACCTCACCCCATCTTCACCCTTGTGTGTCCTCAACCCCTTCATCTCCCTCTCCTCTCCCTCCCTCCCCCTTCGCAAAAGGGTATACTTTCATTATGTGAAACGTTTTTAAAGAATTTGCGTGATATTCCTCAAACATTGTATAAGCTAAGCTATAATTATTAATTTTGTTCGAAGTGCGATGGGCGCTCAGAAATTGTATGTAATTTTAGGTTGTATTTTTATTTCCAAATGCGCAGACCGATGGGAACGGGCTTACCCAATGCCCTTATTTAGCCCAGGCCCGAAGAAGGAAGGAGAAAGGGGCTCAACCTCTTCTGTTACTTGTGATTAATCCTTCGAGTGAAGTTCGTCTTTTTATGATTGAAATGAACGAAAGTTAAATATATATATATATATATATATATATATAGATAATATAATATACTATTATATATATATATATATATATTGGATTGTTTGATAAATAACATCTTATGCTGAACGTGTTCACACCATCACACCCTACAGTAGTTTATAGTCGGGTTCTTGATATCCGTGTTTATAATTTTATTTATTTATTTTTTTGTAAGTTTAGCATCAGTGTTTTGTTAAGTAATAAATTTCATTTTGCTTTACAACTGTTCTACCCCTTCATTATGAAATAGTGACGGCAGCTTTTTAGGTTAAACTCATTCCTACGCTCAAGAGTTGGTCAGCTAGATGGTCGTCCGCCAAAATGAATGTTGGTTTCGATGTTGTTGTTATTATCATTTTATTATTATTATTATTATTATTATTATTATTATTATTATTATTATTAAGTCATCATGGCAATACCAGTCGTATCGGCGCCATTTAACAATTTTCTTCATTGTGCGTTTGCTCTAATAAATCGTTTAAGAAACCTAATGAACTTTGTTTATATTTTTCATCCTATTTTAGATCTCAGGCGCGTATATACTGCATTTTCAACTGATCCTGTTGCACGCTACATTGAGCCTAAGGTCGTACACCTATTAAGATTGGCGTAAAGAATCTATTGCCTAAATGTCTGCCTTCACAAGGAGATCGATTTAGTTGTGCTTCTTGGTGTGTGTGTGTGTGTTTGCGCACGCGCACGCAGACCTAAATGAAGATTATGAAGTGAAATGGATCCGTGAAGTGGAATTATATGTAATTATGCGTTCAGTTGTATCTTATAGTTATTAACGACTGTGGTCCAAAATCTGTTGCAAAGTTCCGCTCTCATATTTCGGAGGTCAGGCCCGTCATGCCCCTAGGTAACGCGCCCTTTGACACCCTGTCTTCCTAGGTGCCAATCCCAGATCTGAAGTACTCACCGAGTTTACTTTCCTTCCGGTTGTGTTTTGAGAAAAGTGAATTCTTCTTGTTGTTGGTTGTGATAACCAAGTAACGTTTTGTTGTTTCTCCCAAAAGTTTCCCCTAACATATGATTGTTTACAGAATACTTTACGGAAATGATGAAATTCACACACTTTAATTCTTAGTGTTCTTATTTGTTGTTATTGATACTCTATAGGTAACGGAATTTTTTGGCGAAGAATTTGATTTACATTAAACCCAATTCCCTATTGATGTTCCATTCCTCATCGTCCCAGTGTTTATGTCAGACAAATCGAAGCACTTTTCTCATCGAAATTAACGACGAATTTCTTGTTTGCGCGTCGTGCATGCATGCGCGATAAAGCATCTAAATATTTGTGAAAATT
>NC_087200.1:24687329-24694829 GCF_015104395.2 Macrobrachium nipponense
TGTACTTGTTTTGAACTTGCTGACCACCCTCCCCCCCACATCTCTCTCTCTCTCTCTCTCTCTCTCTCTCTCTCTCTCTGAGTGCTGGAAAGGTTGCTTTTGTTCTTTCCGGATGTAAACCTGCCCATACTGGCTATTTAGCTTTTCGCTCTTGTGTGTGTGTGTGTGTCTGTCCATTTGTCTGTCCGGTTGGTGGCGCTATATACGTGCTGTCTATCAATAATTTGGAGTGTGTCCATATTCATTAATTCAACACTTGGTCGGGCAATGACGTATGGGAGGATGGACCTATATGTATTTATTTAGATTAATGGTAGATATCAGCGGATCGACTTCGGTGGGACATTCAGTCGGAGGGCGGGGCTCCTGGGTGTTGGTCGGGGGTTGGGGGGCGGAATGTCGGACGGCTACGTAATACTTGCTTACATGAAGGGAGTGAGACATGTTATATGTTTTTAGAATGTCTAGTTTTCTCTCCATATGTCCCCTGTCTCTCTAGCCTTTTTAAAATGTGATTGTTAATTTATTTTGATTTTTGTACACCGACTAGAATAAATTAGTAATACTATAATTGCGTGGAATTTGTATGCGTGACGTGGTGCATACTTACATTTTTTATGTACCGTTTCAGGTTTGATTCAAATGTCCAATATTTTTATTTTATTTGTCGTGGTTTATTTCGAATTTGCTTTGACAATTCATACAAGTAACTGCTTTGTTGAATATTCAGTGTTGATGCTGATATATAGTAAATATATAATAAAAGCATAAATATATATACAAGTATTTTTTCGCTAGGTTTCTTGTATCGTCTTTTGGGGGATATATAGGGTATCTATTTCACTCTAAGGTTTAAATGCGTATTGGTGTGTGTATAGCTGTGTGTGTGTGCGAGAGAGAGAGAGAGAGAGAGAGAGAGAGAGTCGGTATAATCGATTGCTTTTTTGAGGTGCTCCAGTGACTCGCGATTAATATTATATATCGCACAGAGCGATCAAATCCACCTACTTCCCTCCCCCTATTTTTTTCTCTTTTTCTCGGGAAGGGACTGGGGGAGCGGGGGCAGCTCCTGGGAGGAAGGGTCAGAGGTTAGGGGGTCGGGTTTGCGTGATTTATAGATGTTTTTTATATGAACAGCTAAAGTCTCCCACCGATGAATATTTCAGTGGGTTGACCGGTATTAAATTCTCGCGCCAGCAATTCTTTTTTTTGGTTGTTGTTTATCTTATTCCAGACGTAAGTGAGATACTTTGCTTTTCCCCCGGATGTGATCTATAAGCTCATTGCGAGCGTCATTGTCTTCATCGTCGTCGTTGTCATGATGAGTAATTCATTTATTACATCCCTTAATTTCAAGTACCGAGAATCCCTGGGCTGTATCGTCGTAGACGGGAGGTAGTGTAATACAGTATAGATGATACAGTTTGTTTTGTAGCCGCATACTAAGAGATTTCGTAGAATGTATTGATAATGTATATTTCTTGATTTGAGGTCTGTGATCGTCGTTGGCGCATAATCGAGTGTAGATTATATATATAATATGATATATACATTTTGTGGCCTTATACCGTCACCATTGGATTGAACAGTGCAATCGGACGTTGATGGTGATTGATCGCGCGTTTTGCAACTCGCCTGCCAAATCTATAATAATTATCCGGACTGAATTTATTCATTTCGCATTAAGTGATTGCATAATTTGAGAGAGAGAGAGAGAGAGAGAGAGAGAGAGAGAGAGAGAGAGAGAATGGTAAACATTTTCTTAGCTGTACCATAAGCAGCTATCAAGTGCACATTTGGATGTATCGTTTTATGTGTATTATTTTTACCTGTAGATACTTGAAACGCATCTAAGACAGATTTTAATTAAACCGCGTCGTAATGAGAAAGATGTCTTTGCATTGTGCTTTGACTGTTACGGTCTGCAATTCTTTGTAATATATCTTAAGGAGTTTTTTTTTCTTTAATTTATTTATTCTCGTATAGTGTACGGTAGGTTATGAAGTGGTTGGTTTCGAGATAGTAACCAAAAATCCTGTTTTTCTCTTCGAAGTTTGAATTTGGTTATATGTTTTACAAAAAGAATGTATATGATCTGTGTGTCTTTAGGTTTCCAAATGCCTTATTTAACATACTGTACAGAAAGTGTTTTATTCCCTTATTTATGCTTTGCTTTGGCGTCCTAGGAAATGTCCAAAGAAAGCGCATGAAAGGAGAGACTTTTGAGGAATTATTTGTTAGGTGCACTCTTTTAATGGAGGAGACTTCTACGCGAAATATTCCACATACGAGTGCTAGGTGTGGATAGCGGATGGTCCGCGTTCAAATCCGCACTTTAGCCAAAAGCTGGCGTGAATCCGCCTTCATTGCCGATTTTGCCGCCAGATCCCGCCACAAGTAAAGCCATGCCAGGCGAGTTTTATAATAATTTCCTTGTGAAGATAACTTTTTAAGGGGATAGTTTAATACTCTCAGTGGCGGTTTATGCCGGCTGCTCTCTAATTTGGTTATTATTATAACGTTCCGCGTATGAGTGGCTGGCGTGGCTCTCATTTAGATTTTATAGCGAGAAATGGAACGAGAGCCGAGATGTAAATGGAAATTTTAGAATCTTATTTTACTTGACGACTAAAGACAACGATTACGGCTGCCCACGCCACTATTATTTGCGGTGGAAGTGTCCATAACGCAAGTAGCTTTTGAGGCTAACTATTGGGTTGGAGACAGGAGACTTCGGGGACTTCTGCTGCTGCTGCTGCTGCGGCAGGGGGGCGGGGGGTAATGAGTAGGTGAGGTGAGAGAGAGAGAGAGAGAGAGAGAGAGAGAGAGAGAGAGAGACTGGGGTCGAGGGAGGGTCTGGGACCGTGTCCGGGTGGAGTGGTCGGGCAGGATGTGTCGGATTTGACGTCGCAATTAACACGTTCAAGTGTGTGTGTGTGGGAATGACAGAAAACGCCGTAAGAAACCCTCTCTATCGAGGGGAAAGAAAATACCCATTCAAAGGTGAAGCGTTTAAGATGCAGTAATTGAAAAGCTTGCCCCGTCTCTCTACTCTCAACAACCTCTTTTGAGCCCGGAGCAAAAAAAAAAAAAAAAAAAAAAAAAAATCGCCGTTGCAGTGTGGGGTCATTAGGGAGTGACCTCTTATAATGAGTTGTCACCACCGTGCAGACAGGTGGATTTCATTTAGGTCACGAGGGAAGTTACTCAGAGTAACCTTTTTTCTGATACAGAGAGTATAGAATGTATGTATGTATGTATGTGTAAGTATTTGTCATTGTGTGAGACCGTGGGTGCGCCTCGCTCCGAAGATCCATATTTAAATCAGTTGTTTAAGACGGCCCATTGTTACATTTTGTTCGATTCTCGCCACGGGTCTCTCTCCCGAGCGATACTCAGTGGGTTCGAAATATCTCGTTTTCGCTCAGGTGCCGAGTTCTTTGGCGTTAGCGAAACCTACCCAGCGGTCAGTTGAACATACTCCCCCAACCTTCCATTATGTAAATTTCTACCATCCTAACTCCTCCATGTACCCCGGGGTACTCCTTACCCCTGCGCCTTACCTACCTACCTACCTACCTGCTGCCACCCCATCACCTAACAACTGATCAACCTCCCCCCGCCTCTCCATGTATCCCCAATATGTCCACCATGTTGTCACAGTTGTCGGGGCTGCCCAGGGAGGTGCCCCCTCGCCTTCTATTCCATCTCTTCATCCGTTTCCCTGTCCAGTTCCTATTCTTCCTCTTCTTCTATTTCTCTCTCCCCCTCCCCCAACCCTCATTCTCCTACAATTCCTCCCCCTTCCAACCTGATAACAATGTAACCTTAACTTTCATCTCTTCAGCATATTATTGTTATTTTTTTTCTGCCTCATTGTGTTTAGCCTGTCCCTACTCAAGATGTACATGACTATTGTTTTTATTCTTTTTTTGTCCCCTCTGCATTGCTATTGTTTTAAGTTTTTTATTTCCCTTGTGTAATTGGTTTTTTGTTTGCGCTTATTGTTTTCCTTTGGCGGATTGTGATGAGAGATAATTGGTGTTCGTTATAATGGAAAATATTATTATTATTATTATTATTATTATTATTTGTTGTTGTTGTGTTGTTGTTTGTTGTTGTTGCGCTCATTGGTCTCTGGTCTTCGGCCTCAACTACCCTTGGCGTTTCCAAATTTGTAGAATCGAAATTTGACATAACCCTGTCTATGATTTTCGGGTGGGGTGAAGATTCTTTTAAGATCCAATTTTATCACTGCATCGTTGTTATTATTATTATTATTATTATTATTATTATTATTATTAGAAAAGTGGAATAGAATCAGATCTGACAGAAACTGGGTAGATTTCTTTGTTTTCGCCTCATAGGTTTTACGCAGATTTGAAGGATAATTCCGATACCGTTTAAAACTATTATTAATATTATTATTATATCTTCTTTCATCTCCAGCTAAGGATTTCTGTTTCTGAAGATAAAGGTTACAGTGATAACTGCGGGTTATCGGCATTTCAAACGAACTCCCTTTTCTATTATTATGATCTATACGAAAAACCGTTGGTCATATTTAATCTTTTTGCTCAGCAAATTGATGTGTTGAAGGTTCTAACCGGCTGATGTGTTTGTTCTTTTTGTTCGTTGTACTTTTGGTCTCCCCCCCCTCTTTTTTTTTGTCGCATATTGATTTTCTTGCCATCACATCGGCGCAACTTTGTGTCTCATGAAAAGTTAATGTCGTGCCTTTGGATGATTCCGTTTCTACATGTAAAGGTTCATTGAAATGAACATTAAAAAAACAAGAACTGAAAAGTCTCTCTCTCTCTCTCTCTCTCTCTCTCTCTCTCTCTCTCTCTCTCTCTCTCTCTCTCTGTGCTTGTGTTTATGGATTTATATGTGGTACTGGTTGGGTAAAGTGAAGAGGAATTGCAGAAACTAATGAAATCTGAAATTTTTGTTCAAGCAGAGAAAAAAAGTTGATGGTAAATATAAGCTAGAGTATAAGGATATGAAAATAAAGGGGTAACAACAGATCGGAGTGACTGCGGAAACGAAGGTGGAAATGTATGAACGGTTAACTTTCTGTTGAAACTGATAAGATGAACTGCTGATGTAGTGTTTATCGTGTGAAGATAATTGTGGATATACAAAAAGTGGGAGAAAGGATAGCAGAGATGAAAAAGACATTATTATGTTTTGATGTTTTAATCAGGTGGAAAAAACGGACGACGGTAGATTGGAAAGAGCGCCTGATTTAAAGGGTGTCACGATTGTTTGTTTGTTTGTTTGTATGGTATTTTTACGTTGCATGGAACCAGTGGGTTATTCAGCAACGGGACCAACGGCTTTATGTGACTTCCAAGCCACGTCGAGAGTGGACTTCTATCTATCACCAGAAGTACACGTCTCTAACTCCTCAATGGAATGCCTGAGAATCGAACTTGCGGCCACTGAGGTGGCAGGTCAACACCAAGCCGACCACGCCACTGAGGCGCTTTAACGGTGTCACGTTGAAACCGGACAGGTAGAGTAGTCATGTGTAAGAGATTGACGGTTAATATTGTGGAAATTTTTGTGTGAATAAGTTTTATATATATATATATATACATATATCATATATATATATATATATATATAATATATATATATATATATATATATATATATATATTGATATATATAATATATATATATATATATATATATACGCATTCAGAAGGGTCCACTAAACACATGAAAAAGGCCATATTTACTTATAAGAGACGTTTCGCACATTATCTGTGTGCATCCTCAATCTGCAAGAATAATATAAAATACGTAAAAGTTTACAACAAATTATTTTTGAAAAATATAGTTGAGAGAAAAAAAATTTACAAAAATTAAAACTAATAGAAATTAAAAGGTAAACAGAAAAAAGGAACCAGTTCTCACCAAACCATCCAGAGGAGAAGGATGCACATAGATAATGTGCGAAACGTCTCTTTTGAATGTGTTTATTGGACTCGACTGAATGCTCTTTAATAACTTCGGCTGGAACCCTATTATATATATATATATATATATATATATATATATATATATATCTATATATATAATATATATATATATATATATACATATATATATATATATAATATTATATATATATATAGCTACACCATCAACTACGAAAAAAAGGTCGATGCAGAGTCGCAACCTCCGGAAAGGGTTAAGGATACAATAACCGAATTAGCGGAATCGCAACCCCCTCCCCACGACCCCAAAGGACAGAGAGAGAGAGGAGATGAGAGAGAGAGAGAAGAGAGAGAGAGAGAGACTCAGCCACAGACGGATTATACTTAGGAAACGGGAGAATGATCTTTCATCTTCCCTATCCAGCTTTGTCCCACCTCGGCGTCCATTCCCTTATCGTCATCATCATAACCCTCCTGCCATCCGTTCCCCTCCCCCCCCCTCTCCCATCCCCTCCTCGCCATGCTGCCTCCTCCTCCTCCTCCTCTCCCCCTCTCCCCTCCCACTCCCCCTCCCAAAATCCACAGTTTCATTAGTAGCTGACGTCGTGCCACCTTCTCCCTATCCATTTTTATTTGCCCTATAGCCGGACGTGCATCCTCCCCGATCCTCCGCCGCGGCTGCATTCGGGATTATATCTGGAGAGAGAGAGAGAGAGCTGCTGTGGGAGGTGAATCTGATGCTCGAATACGGAAACGGTTTTCATATATATATATATATATATATATATATATATATATATATATAATATATATATATATGTATATATGTATATATATATATATATCTATATATATATATATATATATATATATATATATATATATGAATATACATATATACACGATAATTTCTTGAATGAATTTTTTTTAAATGGGAGTGTATGTTTATATTTAAGATCACGATTAACAAATTTTGTACCATAAAAGGTAGGAAGAAAAATATTATAGAAGCGACGTTCGACACCGAAATCGACTGGACGAATGAGTCTTCGTCAGTTGCTTTCCTGTAGAATGAGGTAAAAAATGTTAAATTTTACTTTTATTTTTCTTTTATTTTAAATTTTTATTTGCTTCGTTTTTCTATTTGGTTTTAATGCTAAAACGATAAATGGCTGACAATATCGGAACGAATCCCGGATGCCAGAGAGATTTTACGTCTCCGAAGCGAGAGATTTCTTCACTTTGACGAATATTGCTCTTAACGTTGGCATCGGAAGGCTGCATTATGATGCCGTGGGCTTCCCAGGTATATAGCGTTGCTGCTGCTACAACGAATAAGGCTTGATGCCTCATAGAGCAGTTTTCACATTTTTACTCTCTATTTGGGTTTGTTGTGGCCGCTGCCAGATTCGGAGAAGGTATTGCGTCGCCGCTGAGTGTGCCCGAGAAGTCTCGGGGTTTTATGTAACTGATTGTTTTCGCTTACTTACTTAGCGATATATATATAATAATTAGTATATATATAATAATATATATATATACATTTAATATA
>NC_087200.1:24697329-24738119 GCF_015104395.2 Macrobrachium nipponense
ATCTATAGATGGTTAAAAGTTAATGCTTTTTGAATGAACCAACAGACTCCATTGCGGTTTGCTGGGCTAGTGTAAGAAGCTAAATCTCTCTCTCTCTCTCTCTCTCTCTCTCTCTCTCTCTCTCGCTATCACATGATATTAAAATTAAGGCGATTATAAAAAAAAGGTCCGAGGTGAAGCGATTATGCAAATTTATGATATCGTACGATCAGTTTGCTCTTGTCTAGGGTAAAGGGGGAAAAGGGATTGGCAAAAAGAAGAAAGAAACGGGGGGAATAATCGGGAGAGAGAGAGAGAGAGAGAGAGAGAGAGAGAGAGAGAGAGAGAGAGAGAACTCGGAAGTGATACAAATGATCAAATGTAAGTGTAAGGATGGAAAAAAAAATCGCAGGAGTAAAAATGGTTAATCAAAGACAACGGGATAAAAGTTTGGTCTTAGAGAGAGAGAGAGAGAGAGAGAGAGAGAGAGAGAGAGAGAGAGAGAGAGAGTTTGCGAATGGAAAGAAAGAAAAAAAAAACAGGTGGGAAAAGGCGACGTGTCGACGGTAAATGGAGATAAAACCGCAGGAAGGCGTCAATGGCAGACTGAAAATTTGTAAGTAAAATAAAAACAAATGATTAGAGAAAGATAAAATAGCAAATGAAAATAAATCGGAATAAAGCTGGTCGTGGCGAGAGAGAGAGAGAGAGAGAGAGAGAGAGAGAGAGAGAGAATGTAAAATTCGCAAGTGTTACAAAAAGGAAAAAAAATTAATATAGGTAGACGGCATTGAGGATTGGAACCGATGCTGCAAATAGACCCGAACGGGAAAAAGAAAAAAGGAAAAAGAAAATAAAAAGAAAATACGCGATGAAAAATAACTACGGGCAAATGTGAAAGATAAACAAGCGAGCAATATTTGTGAAAGTGAAAAGGTTGCCGTGAGTCAGTGGGGAATATTTATAGACAGGTAAACGCTTTTCAGGGGTCGGCGCTGTTTCTGTGAAAATGAATGGATTAATATATACGCATTGAGCGTTCTTGCGCTATTGAAATTTACCTGCCACCCTATTTGTAATGTATGCTTGTATACAAACGCTGATATGAATACGGTGAATATTTTATACGCAGTTATGAATATTACGTGTATTTTAATTCGCGTTCCTGTTTGCGTTTTCATGTATACAGTATACAGCCATTCATAAATATTTTATAGATAGTGTGTGATGTTTTCCATACGTGTCATATACCAGAACACTCACATTTACTTAAATATAATCTCAAGTTCTTCACGGGTTCATGATCAATTTTTATATTAATCGATATTCATCTTAATATTTAAATTTGAAAAACATTCTCAAACAGACTGACACAATGAAGACTATTTTGTGTGTAGGGTGAGGATTTTTTTTATCATAACCTTTAATAAAAAGAATTTTACCTTAACCCAGTGTGTATCACACTTGTCAAAAACCTATATACCAGCCGTTGGAGTATATACATCTCTATAAACACATCAAATCACTTCTTTTATTAAACCCATGATTTTATGAGACCTAGCAGAACTCTCTCTCTCTCTCTCTCTCTCTCTCTCTCTCTCTCTCTCTTTATATATATATATATATATATATATATATATATATATTATATATATATATATGTGTGTGGTGTGTTGTGTGTTGTGTGTGTGTGTGTGTGTTTATGGGTGTGTTTCATGTATTTATATTGTAGGCCAGTCACGGAAAGCCAAGATGACGTCATAATTCCGAGTACCAGACGCCGAGGAATTTCCTATCTTGTATTTCCTCAGCTCCCCCGGTCAGGTGATATCCATAGTGAGGAGAGATGCACAGATAGATATATAGATGAGATGGCTGGATAAACCGCGGTGTATAAGCGAGGAGGATTACACTGAATTTTTTGATTTTTTATTTTTTTTTTCATTTTTTTTTTTTATTTTTAGATCTTGTAACTTTTTAGTTTATCTATATATATATATATAATATATAATATATCTATATATATACACAGACTGGGTATTATAATGTCATTTAATGTTCCAGTTATTTGACAGAGTGGTCTTTAAATAAATCTTGCTGATGCCTCTTTAGATATCGTGATGACTGACGTGAAGCCGAAATTTGGCAGTTTAACTAATGATAATATAATGATAATGATAATAAGATAAATTCATTTTTTGCTCTGAATTATAATAAAACGTTCTTCGTATAAGTTGACATTGATAGCACTCAGTATTTAATACAAGTATACATGGACATGAAATAGTCGTGGCTTTTACTCCTGGCAGCTAGAGAGAGAGAGAGAGAGAGAGAGAGAGAGAGAGAGAGAGAGAGAATAAGACTTGCATACACACCTCAAGATTTCCAAAGTGTCGCGGCATTCTGGCCATAAACGCTTCTGGTGAGGAATCCCGAGCTGGTATTAGCAAAAGTCAAAGTTTCGAACGAGAAGTGTCTTAGGTATATTACCAGAGAAAAAGAAGTGGCCTCTCCCCAAACTCATTCTAGGGGGGGTGGGGGCGGTTGAATTTCTTCAAGTTTAGAAGGGAGGAGCATTCCAAATTAGTGTTGCTTTTATATGAAGACATACCTTTCATTTTATATATATATATATATATATATATATATATATATATATATATATATATATATATATATCCAATGTATCACGAAGATTAATAAACTGTAACCTCCGCCCCCCTCTTTCTGTTTTTGTATATGAAGGCCTGTCAACTTCTTTTGTTTCAGTGCGAACTTGAAAATGTAGAATATGCGACGAAAGTACTTGTTCCATGTCCCGTGTGTGTGTGTATATATATATATATATATATATATATATATATATATATATATATATATATATATATATATATATATATATAATTACGCAAGAACACACTTCTCGCATAATAGTTTTCGTTAGCTTTTGTTCTGCGACGGAACAACGCGTTTCTTAGTCTGCACCGCCTTGCTTCGCCTCCTCTCCTCAGAATCCCTTCCCTCACTCCTTCCTCCCTCTCTCTCCGCCAACTCTCCCTCTCCTTGAGCTGGTGTCTTGACCCTGTCCAGGCAATGGTAATTCTTTATCATACTTCCTCCTTATTCCAACTCACAATCCTCATCCCTAGCTCTCCCTCCCCCCTCCCGTCCTCGCCCCCCCCTTCCCCTACAGTCCATTCAGACCTCTCCATCCCTCCCCCGCATTCACCCTGACATAACCTATCGTAACTCTTATCTCTCTCTCTCTCTCTCTCTCTCTCTCTCTCTCTCGATGTTACACATATTCCCCTTGTGCTACAACGTTTATTTGTAAGGGTAGTTTTTGAACGGGTGTTTGTTTTATATTGTTCCTTCACTTTTTTCTCTGCAGGATGAAGAGATTGGTTTAGTGTTGCTTGATGATAAATCTTTAATTATGGTCAAAGCAGCTTTCTTGAGAGATGAAGCTTTCGGGAAACGAAGGGAATGCGAAAGCTTGAAGCTTTGTACGCTTTTATTTAGCCTTTCCTTCGCTCCAAGAAACAATGGGAAGGTGGGAACTTCGAAGAAGACGATCTTCTTCCCACTCAGTCTTCACCAGGAATGAAATGAGAAATGCTAATAACTGATTTATATCATCAGTGCCGAGAAGAAATATGCAACGCGCATTAATAGATTTTGACTTTTGAAGAGGATAAGTACAAAAAAGAAAAAAGAAAAAAAAAAGGCCTGAAAAGAATAAAAAGCTCATTCCCTTCTCCCGGAGTCGGTTCCATCAAGAATGATAGGTTTTTCAGACGATAATAATAATTGGCCCAACTTATGCTAATCACCTACCGAGAAATATTATGCTTTTGAGTAGCCTGGCGAATATTTCTGATGCCAGCAATAATCTCTATGCTAATGAAGGTGTAAAACCTCTCTGATCTTACGTTTCAATATTGAAGGTGAAATGCTATTGGGGGGGGAAGGGGGCGGGAGGTTCCCCTGGGGTCTTAGAAAAGGTGGAGTCAGTTGGGGTGTGATGGGGATGTGGGGGGGGGGAAGAGTTTGGGGGAAGTGGGGTGTTTGATAGAAGGGGCAAAGCTAAGTAAAGCTCGACCTCGCCTTGGTTCTGTCTTTGGTTATTTCGTTTCCCTTTTGGATTTCAGTGTCGAATGCCCATTAATGTTGTAGCAAGAATTTTCTACTTATTAATTTTGTTTAGATGAATGCTAGTCAGCTTCTCTTGTCATTGAGTATATATATATATAATATATATATATATATATATATATATATATATGATATAACGTAAACATTGGGAATGATATGAAATATAGGCACAGGTATATTTCATTTGATCCGCGGATCATCCACGTGAACCTTTATAGGCGTAATGAAACGTAGATGCAAATGAAACTTAGGATGATTTTATGCGAATTTTTTAAGGCTTCAGGATTGTCCTAAAGGCGTCATTAACTGAGCGAATGCATAATTCTCTTCTGAATATGCAAATATCTGGGTGTTCGGAGCATGACTTCTCGAATTGTTGATACAGCCAATACATTTTGTTGGTCATTTTGATCTTCGGGTATTGATGTCGAGCCCGGCTTTGGGTCTCAGTCAGAACTGCCCTTCGCTTATTGTAAACGGTGGCGTGGATGAGGTTCTAAATGGGCAGCTTTATTTGGTAGTTCGTCTTAGTCGCCGGCTGACTTCCTGTTGTTCTAGTTACAGTAAATATCCAATGGGGACATTGGTTACTCGTTAAGAAGGTCTTAAATACACGAGGCTTTCCAATACTTTTACTGATGGAATAAATTGAATATAAAATGGGACCTTACTTTTTTTTTTCAAATAGTTACCATTTCGGTTTTGGAGAAGTCTCATTGATTGCCTTTTCACTTTGGGTACTCTGGTCTCATTGGAACTTAGCGGAAACTGGGTATTTTTATTATCAAGGGACTTATTAACATATATTTGGATTAATGAACAGAATATCAAGCTGACGAAGTGGATCGATGAAAGGTATTACTGCGAATAATGATAATCTTTTGTAATTGGATTTTTATTTTTTTCGAGAACTTCAACTGCCTTGATATTTGTGATATTGTTATGTGGTAAATAAGCCACCTGTCTAATCAAGTTCAAACCGCAGAAATTAATTTCCATTCTTGAATAGCCTGGGAACTCTTACTATTATTTATAAGAACATTTGGAAAATCCCTTATTATCAAGGGATGTTTTAGAAAATTAAACTCATCTTTATACAGTCGATAACACGGAAGACGAGAGAGAGAGAGAGAGAGAGAGAGAGAGAGAGAGAGAGTACCGCCAACGCCACCAGCGAGTACGTACAGTCATGGGTATTGCGAGCATTGGAGAAACATGAGATTATGCAAATGACGGCTTATCAGTGTAATGTAGCAATGGGTGGGGGAGGAGGAGAGAGGGAGCGGAGACGTAATAGGGGGGATTTGGGGGTTGGGAGGGAAGAGGGGGGTGGTGGGCGAAGTAGTGAAGGAGAAGGTAAGAGGTGAAGGCGCAGGATGTTGGAGGAAGCTGGGATGAGTGGCCCAGGGGGTAGGATTGGTCCTCCCTGGGATGGAAGGGGGAGAGGAGGAGGATGTGGAACATAGAAGAATAGGACACTGAAGCGAATGGCAGCGATGGAAGTGAATAGGTGTAGAAACAAAGTGAATGCCTTCTCTCTCTCTCTCTCTCTCTCTCTCTCTCTCTCTCTCTCATTTTGGGATGAGATTGCTAGTCCTATGTCCTCCTCCATGAACTCCACCCATGAATCTACTTACTACCAGGTACATAATACAGTGATTGGGTATGAAGCGAAACGGGTATTTTATAGAATGTCTGTGTATGTATGTATGTATGTGTGTATAATGGTATACTATGTATATAAAGGTATAAGCCACGAAGGAAAAATAAACAACGGCGTTTCTGCAAGATCTTTCGACGTTCAACGTCCTTTACTCAGCAGATAAACAGTTTATCTGCTGAGTAAATGACGTTGAACGTCGAAAGATCTTGCAGACACTCCGTTGTTTATTTTTCCTTTGTGGTTTATACCTTTATTTATGGATTTATCACGTTCCAAACTTTCGGGATTTAGTTATAAATACTATGTATATGTATAACTGAATGTAGAAATAAAGACAAATCTTAGCTATCCTTTCCTCAACTCTTAGTCGCCCATTTACAGCTTGGTCGACTGACTGTATTGGCTCGAACCGCGGACCTTCCAGATGCGATATCAGGACTCTACCACCCATTCTCATGGAGCATGG
This sequence comes from Macrobrachium nipponense, assembly GCF_015104395.2. Lineage (NCBI taxonomy): Eukaryota > Metazoa > Arthropoda > Malacostraca > Decapoda > Palaemonidae > Macrobrachium > Macrobrachium nipponense. The sequence goes on from NC_087200.1 coordinate 24,703,593, forward strand.
ATGAAGAGCTATACCTATTGAAGTTTTTTGATAGCCCCTTTTTTTCTTCCTTTTTTTTATTTTTCCAGCTAGAGCGTTGAAACATTTCATTTCTTCCTACCTCGTATTTGAGTAACCGTTCCTGTAGAGACTCTCTTTTCATTGTATTGACAGCCGTGTAATATGTGAAATACTGTGCGCAAGGAAAATATACCCGAGATAGGAAAAAAAACAGGAGGGTAAAAAAAAAAAAAAATTGTTCTGATAAAAAAATAAGGGTAAAACCATTCACCTCTTGTGTATCTTCCGGTCCCATCTTCATTCTAATCTCCCCTTTCCCCCTTGTTTTCTTTTTTCCCCCATGCCACCCTTCCCTTTTTCCATTTTCCGCCCCTTCTTCTTCCTCCTCTCCCTAACCCCCCCCCCCCCCCACCCACCCCCCCCTCCCACTTTCCCGTCACGCATTCAGTCTTTAGTCAAGTGAAGGTAGCAGCAGCAGCAGCAGCCGACCCCTCTCTCTTTCTCTCTCTCTATTTCTCTCTACCTTCTGGGGCATCCTACCTCCCCCTCTCCTCCTTCCTTATCCCTCCCTTCCAAGGGTTCAGGCACCTGCACTTGTGACATGTTAATGCCACACCTGTCTGGATGCCCATTTTCTTGCTCTGCCCACAATCCTTTTCTTCTTGTGCTGCCTCCTTCCCCTCTTTTCCTCCTGAGTAGGGAAGGATCTCGTTATGCACAAAAAATCGGGTCTCGAGACTCAGTGTGCGGCGAAATTTGGTGTGGAATGGCCGCAGAGTTTCTTGCACTGTTGTCACTGGCGAGGTACTGTTGCTGGTAAGATTCGGCGAATTATTAAGATTAACATTAATATTTGTTGGTATTGTTTAAGTAGGCAGCATACATATTACTAAACGTGTTTTCAGAGAGAATTATATATATGTAGAATACTGGCTTCCCCTGTATTTGTAGCGGAGGAAATCAGTGTTAAATGTTGCTATTCGTAAATTACGAGAAATGGAGAAATCGATTGCAGTTGATCGTGATTTTATTTTTTTTTTTGTTTTTTTTTACGTGGCAAAGCACTGGCAAAAGCAAGTGTGATTTTTTTCTTTTTTATTTTTGTTTGTTTGTTTTTTTACGTGGCAAAGCACTGGCAAAAGCAACAGAGGCAAAAGCAACAGCACCAGAGGAGCCCCAGAGAGCATATGCGTTCTAAGTCGAGAGCCGATCTCCTCCCCTCTATATAATTACTTGAAAGAGGGGTGGGTGTTGGGGAGGGTGTAAAAATAAAAGGCATACGGAGGGGGCGGTGTAAGAGCAGAGGGTAAAAGGGGTTCCCTTGGAAAAGTTGAAATAATTTGAATGAAATCATATTTGGATGTAAATGGAAAAGTCATGTGGGATTCTCCATAGTGTGGTTGAAAACAAATTTGGGTGTGATATTTTACAGTTTCATCTCTAAGGACTTTCGGTCGCGCGCTTTATTTACAACAACAAAAAATTTCCTACGTGCTTTTAGTCTTTAAAAAAAAAACGCTGAATTTATATACTGTGTTAACGGTTAGTTTAATATTTTTTCAATTGATCGTTGTGAAGAAGTCAGTAACTGGAAATTATTATTTTGTTTTTTATTATCCCAACCGATAAGGAGCTCCTTCGTGGCCCTGCCGCCTCCCACCGTCTTCTGTGTCGAAGAAAGAAAGAAATGAAGAAAAACACGGGGGGATATGGGGAATGGGGGCCGGGAGGAGAGAAAGAAAGAAAGAAAGAAAGAAAGAAAGAGAACCTTCGAACCTAACCCGATTTAGATAGGATAAATGGGAAATAAATTTTTATTGCAAGGCTGTATTGAAAAGTTTGAGTTTTGCATGTTCCCCAAAACTTGTTTCGGAATTCGCAAAACTTTTATATGGGACTCCCTACGAAAAGTTTGGTTGGGACTGTGTGTGTCTTGAATGTGTAGGGCGAAGGCTCTGGAGGAAAATTCGCTCTGCTTTGCTTCTGCTGCTCTGCCTCCCTCCCTCCTCCCTCCCTCCCTCCCTAGGAGCACCAGCGAGGATCCAGCGAAGAAGGAGGACCTCGACGTGCCCTGGATTCGCATTTGGTCGACTCCTTGCGTTTTGTCTGGGGCGGGGGTTGGGGGTGGGTGGGAAGGGGGTCATTTTGCCCTTGTATACTTATACATTCTCTCTCTCTCTCTCTCTCTCTCTACCCAGTTAAGTATACATAAAGTGTTTGCGTTTTTGTACCGAAGTCTCCGGTGGACGCGAACTTTATTATTTTACTATCGTAATACCTAGAGAGAGAGAGAGAGAGAGAGAGAGAGAGAGAGAGAGAGTTTTGATTTATCGACGTACTATGCATCCAAATATATTTACATAAATCCCGGCATAATCGCCTTTCATTGACAATGTGAACCAAGACCATCAATATTATCACTCATGAAATTTATATATCGAGACGAAGAAACGAACTAGCGGGGATATAATAACGTTTTTCGGCCTTGTCATCAGCGCTGATACACTGAGGTATAAATTGGAACTTTATATCTCTTTCACAACTTATCAATACAGCCAAATGGAATACCGATATTAAATTAACTTTATAGTTCGGGGCCCTTAATCGATATTAAATGATATTCCAGCACTTTCATATCTCTTTCTCTCTCTCTATCTCTCTTCTTACGTATGCGCGTAATTCTCTCAGTTTTCTTTGCTCTTGTAAATATGTTATTATAATTCCATTTTTTTTATCGTCACAGGAAAAGTTGCAGAGTCGTCGTCGCCGTTACTGTACAAAGTTTCTTTCGTAGGTCGCGAAATAAATTTGGAAAAAAATTATGATGTTGATTGATCGTTAGAAATACAGTCATCGGTATTGTCAGATTTTCACTTGATGTTTTGTTGCTTTACAACTGGAATTTATATCTGTTATCACTCATATCACGACTCAAGTCGTTGACGAGGCGTTCTCGACCTTTAGGCTTTGACCGCATACATGAATTAGAAAGAGTGAAAAGGCATTAGGCGCATAGAAAGAGGGTTCCGGCATCTCTCTCTCTCTCTCTCTCTCTCTCTCTCTCTCTCAAGAGGGGGGGCGTTAGGGAATAAACCGATCGCCTTTTAGCTAATGCGCTCCTCTTGAAAGGGTCACAGCCAAGCTATTTACATCGGCAGTTTCATACACACGCGAAGGTATGCGCATAGTAAGATTTTCCATTTCCTTTTTTGGCTACCCCGAAGCCATGCACTTGAACGTTGCCTCAATTTATTGCAAAAGTTTGTTGCGCGTTAAGTAGCGTACGCCTTTTTTTTTTTTCATTATTTTATTTGCTGTTTTTTTTTTTTTTTTTTTTTTTTTTTTTTTTTTTTTTTTTTGTCAGTCACATTTTTTTAATTTCAGCTGTTCCTCTCACCTGGAATTTTTCATGAATGCTTTTATGATTTCGCCTTTGCTAATTAGCAAACAATGCAATTAGGCGTAGATGCTTTTCTTTTGTAATTAGACCTTGTTAACTAATTGTTTGTAAAGTCTTCGGACTCTTTTTGGCTCGTGTTTTAAGGTGGGCATTTTTCACACGCGCCTTTCTTTCCCATCCTCCTTTTATATATATAATATATGTGTATTTTTCCTCCACAAAAAAGTGTGTATTACCTCTTAAAAGTTTTGCATTTTATAGTCGCGAATTCGGCGGCCTTCGGAAATGTTTCAATTTTATCTTTACCCGCCTTCCTACCTGGGTATTTTGGCCCCCTTTTTTTTCTGTCTTTCATTTCGGCACCTTTTTTTTTAAGGTTTCATCCTTTTGATAAAAAAAATCCGTATTCCATCCTGAAGCGAAGGATGAGAGGAAATAAAGATACGAATATTTTGAACTGGGGATCGCACGCGGATGGAGAGAGAGAGAGAGAGAGAAGAGAGAGAGAGAGAGAGAGAGAGAGAGAATGTAAAAAGATGATAGTCAGAAATGTGGAGAGAGGAAAAAAGAGAGTATTCAAAATAGTTATTAAGTCATTAGTTCCCCCCTAGACAGCATGTGCGCTAGTAATTCGAGTACTATTGAACTATTAAAGCGCCTACTTTGATGTGGACGGCTAAAAATTCTGGCCAAATGAACTCTCCCGTTTGAAAAGAACACGCCAACCCCTCCCGCTCTTTTCTCTGCGTGTTTTCATTATTGGTAGGGGGGGTGGGGTTAATGAACCTTTATTAGAGGGGATTTTATGGGGGTGCCCTCCTCCCATCTTTGAATTAGGTACTGTTTTTATTTTATATATTTTTTTTAATATTAGTAAACCGTCTTCTCACCTTGAAAATTCTCTTTAGTTCAGTACTGCAAAATTCTTAATAACTGTCATATTATTTCCTAGTAAGTTTCCTGATTACTACTACTGCTACTAAGAATAATAAATAAAGAACAATGGAAAATTCCGCTATTAAGAATAAAAAGTCAAGAGCAGTGGAATACCCATATTTATTTTTATTTTTCATGTAAAAGATAGTCTGCGATAAGGAAACTAACGTTTAAATATCACGAAATCTTAATGGAGAAAATGCGGAGGGACCTATTGTAATTGCCGTATTTTAATTACAATGCGGTTGTAAAGTTTGTGTTTATATGGCTGCTGTTTTCGACTGGACCCTCGTGGTAGTAGTAGTAGTAGTTAGTAGTAGTAGTAGTAATAGTTGTAAACTCAATTTTCATTTTTGAAACTAATGGAGATGTCTTCATTCATGCTTTATTTTTCTATTGTTTATATTTTGATACTATGATTTTTACAGCGTTTTGTAATTTAAGTGTTTTTGTGCGTTTTGATAACCCTATTCCAAGTTTTAGTTTTATAGTTTTTGTCTACACTGCACCATTTTAAACGGTATAAAGCAATTTAACTTTATTCTTTCTCATTTTCTTTCAATTCTTACCCAAGTATAGTCTATTTTTTTTCTCAATTTTTCCATCTTTGGAGTTGCGTTTATAATTGTTCTTATTTGGCGAAATGCATTTAAATTTTCTCAAGAATTAGTGAGAGAGAGAGAGAGAGAGAGAGAGAGAGAGAGAGAGAGAGAGAGAGAGAGAGAGAGAGGGGCTTACTTAATTGATTCGTATCATAATGGACAATTAAGTGCCTAGAATGAATGAAAGGAGAAGTACTCCCCTCGCAGCTAAGAATGTTCTATGATGAGCATCGCCTACGTTTGATGTTATAAAAGTTATCTCTCTCTCTCATCTCTCTCTCTCTCTCTCTCTCTCTCTCTCTCTCTCCATTTCCCAATTCTAAGCCTCCCTCTCTTCCCCTCTTCGCTCCTGTCTCATCATATCATTCTCTCCTCTCGTTTTTCCTCTCCCCTCACTTTTTCGTCTCTCTCCCCTTTAGCAGTATTTTCGATTGGCTCACGAAATATCGAAATCTTTGTACAGGTATTAATTTTATTTTCTGCATCACGGAAAAAAAAGATTCGGAACCGTATTTGTTTCTGATTTTTTTTTATTTTTTTATCTTTTATGTTCTCATTTATATATTCACGTTTTTGTTGACGTTTTGAATATCCGGTTAGAAGAACGGCGGGCGATGAGAACGTCTTAGTGTTCTGAAGGCGTTCGTTTTATTACTTAAATAATGGCAGTCGGTACAGATGTTGCCGTGAGTTCGTTTTGGTTATATAAAAATAAAAGTATTCTCTCATTGCTATTTACTATAATAATTAAGATTATTTATTAATTTGGACATTTTGCTACGTTTTTTATTAGTCTACCTAATGTAACCTAGTCTGTTTGTAACAACTTTTTTATGATGTCTTTCATACATCGAATCTTGTATCGTTGATAAATTTACGACAGTCCTCCAAATATCAACATGTATGGATTCATAGGAAATACATTGCATATACACATGGATCCACATGAATTTCCTCCTTGCAAGTTCTTTATCTCTACCATTGCAATTTTCTTCTATGCGGTAAATGCTCAAGTGATATTTCTATATCAGTTGTCATCACAATATGAGAGCCACCGCTGCCGTATTGAAATTTCTTGTGTAATATATACTAATTACTTTACGTGGTCTTTTCGTGGTTGTCTCGTTACGCAATATAATCAAATCACAGAGTTCGTTGGCACGATCGTAGGATTAGAATGTAAAGGATGGAGATTAAATTATATTTGCTGCGTGTGTGTACATGTGTTATATATATATATATATATATATATATATATATATATATATATTTATATATATATATATATATGTATATATATATATGTATATTAAATTTTGCTGGGCGTTTTCCAGTAAAATTGATTGTGTCTTTGCGCAAGTCTTGTAGATGCTCCTCTAGATGGACTCCCTGTGTTCTGACCAATATTGAAAAGCAACATCCGCCAGTAATGAATATAGAGGGGTTATGTCTAATCAGAAAACTTATATAAAGTAAAAAGATGTTGAAACAGATATTAGTTTTCCTAGATATTATTAAGGTTCTTTAGGCCGTCAGCAATTGTAGGCTTGTGAAGATGAATTTACAACAGTTCTCTAAGATTTCAAATTTTATGCATTCATTTATAGCGAAGCGTTTGTTATTGTATGAAACTATATAATATGATCAATGAAAAGGTAAATTCACGAGTAATTTTATAGTCGATATGTTGTATTTTTTAAAAATCTTGTGAGTGTTTATAGAGCAGTCCATTTCACATGTGGAACAGTGTAATGCTTACTCATAGATCTATCCTCAAACATTGTTATAATAGTCTTGATTATATTTGTCATTGTTCTACTGAGAACTCAACAGTCTTCTAACATAACCTTATGTTGTTATTCACACTAAAGATTGTAAATCATAGCATGTTTGGTAAAACAGCATTCGTTGGCGTTATTTATTTTTTGTATATATAGAATCACTGTTCTCGTACAATGACTTTTTTTCTCTTATTCATTATTTTAGTGGTGAATCAGTGACAGCTGAATCGATGTAGGCTTTGGCTTTTACGATTTACGTACATGATGCTTTTATATTATATATATATATATATATATATATTATATATATATATATATATATATATATATAAATATATATATATATGACAGAGTTACAGAGATCAAACTATCTCGTTCATGTGGTTTCGAACGGAGCGAAAAAGAGTCCCGATGCTTTATGCAAATTGAGCACCGGAACAAATGGATGAAATGATTAAGCAAAAACGACGTTGGTCAATGAGGGACAAAGCCTCCCTTTTTAAGAACCTCCCCCTCCCTCTCCCTCTCCCTCCCCCCCAAGCATCCCTCTCCCTTCCTGCCCACCTACCCACATGCGTCGGTTTTGTGGGGTTTATTGTGGATGTGGCTGGGGGAAGGTATATATGTATGGCACGAGATAGTGGGTAACTAGGGAGAGAGAGAGAGAGCGAAAAATGAAGGTATTGCTCCATGAAGCGAATAAAGCCAAGATCAAAGAATGAAATTAGATAATAAGAGGGGTGTCATTGAGAAGATTAGAACTACAGCAATTCAAGTCTTAATTCTTGGCAAATTTTTGTTCAAGGAATGTTTCAAATAGGAGAGAGAGAGAGGAGAGAGAGAGAGAGAAGAGAGAGAGAGAGAGAGAGAGAGACATGGGGGTCAGTGTGGCAAAAGGAATCCAGAAAAGGGACGTGTGATAAAGGATATAAGCTGTATTTATTACCTTTAGTCGTGTGTTATGGATTTAATGGCATTTTAATGTTGGTTTTTATCGGCTTGAACAGAAGAGAGAGAGAGAGAGAGAGAGAGAGAGAGAGAGAGAGAGAGAGAGAGAGAGAGAGAGAAGGGTCATGGCCCTTCATAGAGAAGTGCATTGGTAAATGGTTAATAAAAATAAACTGATAGTAAGGAACTGAAACCCCTTCAGCGGAATTTGCATTGCTTAGACTGTTGGTCAAAGACAGCGCAAGGAACCAACAATGAGGTACCCGTTTCCTGTGTGTGATTCTTTGGGTACCAGGTGTTAATAACGCTTTTCCTCTTAATGAAAAAAAAAACTGACGTTTGACTTTGTAAACTCCTTATCCTTTTGAAAAAAGCCAAGTCTAATAGTTCGTTTGTTGCGGTTATCATTTCATACGTATTGAAGATATCAGTATCATTCTGCATTAACGAAGACTAGCGGTAATCGTAGAGCGCGTCATAACGAAACGAGGAGAAATAAAGAAGACTGTAGAAGAATGCTCGAACGCAAATAATAAGAAGGTTCAGACGAACAGAGATCGCTCACTTTGCCAGGAAACGAAACTTCGCGGGAATGTTGCAAGAATAACATGAGGTAAGACCACGAAGAAGGAACGAGCAAAGGGATTGATTTCTCTCTCTCTCTCTCTCTCTCTCTCTCTCTCTCTCTCTCTGAGGCGAGACCTTTCTTTTACCTTCGCTCGCTTAATTATTAGGGGTAAATTTATATTAATTATTTTTATTATATTCTCGACTGGAGTCGGCGTTCTCATGTGATATTTATAGGCCATATTTTAGATTTTTATGCATGCGGGATTGCAAGGTGCATAGTAATTACAAGGTTCGGATGTAATGGAAAATTGAGAAATAGGTATTCTATACTGAACTACGAGACTGTAAAAGATAATTATAATGTTGATAAACGATACACATGGCTGTGCATATGTGCCGGCCCTTCGGTGTGTACACACACAAAGATGTGTATTTTATGCATCCGTCGCGTATATATATGCATATTTTATCGGTCCGCCGCGGTCACGTATTCATATTTTATTCATCTGTTGCTGCTCAAACTTGCATATCATATGCCCTTTTGGATATTAAATCCATATGAACGAGAATCATTTTGTTTTACTCTCCTGAGTGACAGCCCATCTTTTTTTTTGGACGTGTTAATGCCCTAAGTGTTTTATTTATGTATAGCAAGCGGTGTAACGAATCTGGTGTGTGTGTGTGTATTTATATATATATATTATATATATATATATATATATATATATATATTTATATTTGTGTGTGTGTATTCATATGAGTGTGTGAGTAATCTGATGCCCATATGCTTATGTAAGTATGTAGCCTACATGTTTATGCATATGCAGTACATATATAATTAACGTCTTGCAAGACTTCAAAACAAAAAAAATAATACTCTCTCCTCCCTTTCTCCCTCCTCCTCCTCCTCCTCCTCCTCCTCCTCTCAGAGCGATCTCGTCTGGTTGTCAGATCTGGGAAATGGATTTAACGGCTTCGGCCATGATTGGTATAACTGTCCGATTAGAATAGATACAGGGACGCTTCGCTCCTATGGCCTATCACGATTTCTAAGCTTTACGTACCTATTAAACGTAGTAGGGTGGATGGAGGAGGAAGAGGAGGAGGAGGAGGAGGAGGGGGGGATAGGAAGGGAGGGCCTTTTTTTTCCTTGGGATGCTGGGAATAGGGGGTTTTGTTTGGGGTGAGAGGTAAACTCCGAGATTTGTTTTTTTGGAAGAGAGTCAGATAAAATTGTGTGGGTAGGCTCAGGTGAGTTTTATTGCTAATGTTATTTATTTATTTTTTTCCGATTTATTTATTTTTTTTCAGATTTGTGGGAGGTTCAAGATTCGTTGCTTTCGAGTAAATATTCTTGGTTTTTTGTTTTTTTGTTTTTAGGTCTTACATTTGTCATGTAAATGTGTGTGAGAAAGAATTAGTTGACCAACGCGTTGGTGAAGTCAGGGTGAGATTATGGAATTTAAGCTAAAGACGTTCTGTTACGTCCCATTTTTACGTTTTAAGAGACACTCATTGTCTAATTATTGGTTTACTTTGATATTTATTTGCCCATGATTGTAATCTTGATATATAGAGAAGGTGATGTTAACCACAAAAACATTTAAATGAATTTCGTGGATAACAACGAATTGTTTATGAGAGAGAGAGAGAGAGAGAGAGAGAGAGAGAGAGAGACAGGCATTGTACTTCTATGCCGTGTCATCCCGGGCATTTATTATGGGGTTTACAGCACCGCACAAAACGCCATTATAGACAGATGTTTATTTTCGCTTTTCAGATCGCTAATTGGACAGCTGGGATTCGCGCCTTCGTTGTTATTTCGACTCTCGCCATTCCAGTCTTATTTTAAGAACAATTTAAGCTTTTTTTTTTTTTTCCCTCTCTCCTTCAGTTCCTGTCCCTGTCCCTTTGCAGCCTATATACGATTTCCATTCAGGTTTCATTTGAGGCATTGGAAGGCTGGTGTTGATTTAATTTCATCCTTGACATTTTTTTTTTTTTTTTTTTTTAACTCCGTGTTCTTTTATTTCATGCCGCGAATAATTCCCGACCGCGAAAAGCGGGTAGAGAGCGCTCAGGATATTTGATCGAGTCAATTTGCATATGAATCATTGAATTACGAACTATATATTTTTTTTCTTCTTCTCCTCCTCCTCCTCCTCCTCCTCCTCATTCCTTTCTTCTCTCCGACCGCCCCCCTCCTCCCTCCTCCCTCTTCCTCTTCTCATCCTCCTCTTCTTCCTCCTCTCTTCCCCGGCAGACTTAGTACCGAGGATCCCCAAGAACGCATCGCCATGATATATGCGTGTAATAAAAATTTAAAATTGGCCTTATATTAATTTTCCTTGTTTGGTAATTTTTGAGAGAGAGAGAGAGAGAGAGAGAGAGAGAGAGAGAGAGAGAGAGAGAGAGAGAGAGAGTTAAACTGATGAATAGTATTTTGATCTAAAGTAAAAGTTTAGATCTTCCATTTAGTTGAAGCTGAGGTTTGTAGATTATCCCAAGTTCATTTGATCTTCTCTTACAGTAGAATAGAAGTTAAAAATATATATAAAAAAAACAGTTTTAATAGAATGACTTGTCATTATCTTATTCAGTTAATAGGAATAAGATTATGAGTATATACATACATGATTATTTCTTTGTGACTTTATTTCCTTTCCATAAGAATGTGAAATTTCAAAAAGGTGTAAATGCTCTATAAGTGCTATATTTGTTTATATACTATAATTGCATTTAAAGCGCTCTATCCTTAATCACCATAATACTCATGACTCAAAAGCGGCTCTCGATATAGTTTGGCTGGATAGAAAAATGTGAGGATAAGATTATTTAAAATCTTAAATCTACTCTGTAATGTGGTGCCTACTTTTATTTATAAAAGTGTTTCTTTAATCTACTCTGTTGTGCGGTGCCTACTTTATAAAAGTAATTTCTTTAATCTTCTCTGTTATGTGGTGCCTAATTTTATAAAAGTAATTTCTTTAGTCTACTCTTTTATGTGGTGCTTACTTTTATAAAAGTATTTCTTTAAACTCTTTTATGTGGTGCCTACTTTAATAAAAGTAATTTCTTTAATCTACTCTGTTATGTGGTGCCAACTTTTATAAAAGTAATTTCTTTAGTCTACTCTGTTATGTGGTGCTTACTTTTATAAAAGTATTTCTTTAATCTATTCTGTTAATAAGAGGACAAAGGAGCCACTGCCAGCCTAAAGATAAAAGATTACGTATCGAAATATCATTTGAATAGAGTTATATCGATTACAAGCGTTTGCATTTTTGTGTAAGAAATAGTATTAATATTCGTAGGCCTTTATCGCTTTACTTCCCCTGTCCATCTCTAACCATTTCCTTTGTTCCCTTGCTCCTTCCGTCTCTCTCTCTCTCTCTCTCTCTCTCTCTCTCTCTCTCTCGTTCGTTGTATAATGTTCCATCTTTCTTCTCGTCTTTCTTAGGACTTTCTTCCCTGCTGCTGCTTCCTCGAGTCGAGATGTAACTCGAGATTCATTTAAATGTTGTACTACAGGAGGGGTTTTATTATATTTAGATTTCTGGGGGATGTCGATTCGATGCGACAGGCTTCTTAATTGGAGGGGGGAGGAGAGAGAGAGAGAGAGAGAGAGATATTCCTACAAATGTATGCATGGATCTAAATGACTGAGAGAACTGCGCTGCTTGTCACAAAGTATACTTAGTAGATATGCCACGCACGTATGCGTAGAAAATGGGGAAGATAATTTTTCATAATCAGAAACTCCGCGTTAGGAGGATTATCGACAAGAAGCGAGTAATTCCAGCTGCCAAAAAAAAAAAAAAAAAAAAAAAAAAGAGAGAGAGAGAGAGAGAGAGCATTTTTCTGTAAGCCTTATGAATAAAGAATGCCACCCTCTCAATTATTCACGGGATATCGTCATGCGTGTTGAAATCGACTCGAGGATTATCCCGACCAATTTCTTTTTTTTTTGGGGGGGGAAATGTGATCTTTTGTGTGATTTCTAATATTTCCATTAATACGGAAAGTTCTTTCCGACTTCATCGTCATGTTATGGTAAGATGATGATGATGTAGGTTTCTGTATGCATCTGCGCGTAATGCATTTATGTATGCGCATCTAAGAGGTTTCGATTCTTGTATTTCCGTCAATACATGATTAAGGCTCTCCTGGTTTCATTGTGTCAGTGCTGTGTATATTCTATGAATGAATTACTACCGGTAATTCATGTCCGGGCTTCTGAATCCTATATATATATATAATATATATATATAGGTATATATATATATTAGTATATATATGATATATATATAATATATATATATATGTGTATATATATATATATATATATATATATATATATAATATATATATATATATTTCACTGATTATACCACTTATACCACTTTCCAATACATGGTTCGTGAGTTCGTGTGTGCGTCTGTACTTCATGCATTCATTTATGTAAGTGGAAGAAGCCGCTGAAAGCGCAACCGTTTATATCGTCACCGACATTTATCAAGGATTTATAAATGAAAAGAGTTTCTTAATGTCAAAGGATATATATCATACATCTGCCGTGGCTTTCTGGATGTTTTATGTTCGGTGTCTCGCTCGCGGAAAGTTTCCGTTCTTTTAATATTTAACGGCAGTTGTGGCATTATCATCACTCCTAATGCATAAAAGGCAGCTTACAGCAACGCGTTATATTCGTGGTTACAGCTATACCCGATCTACGGAGCTCAATTGTGTGTTGTGCCCCTATAACGAAATGCTTTATTTCAGCATAAGAAAATGCATTGTGTCAGTGTAATGATATGTATTTTCTCAGTATAACGAAATGCATTTTCTCAACTTTGAAATGCACCATATCAAAGCGTTTTATTTTTTTTTTCAGTCATAAGTATTGATATTCTCTCTCTCTCTCTCTCTCTCTCTCTCTCTCTCTCTCTCATATAAATTCGTTTGAATATTTGTTTTGTTTTGTTATAATCATTTTATTTCAGGTTTCTTACTTTTCATTGCAGTAAAATCAATGTGATTGCACATTCAAATGTTTTTTAAGTATTATACAACTGAATGTTAGTCCGTCCAGCGTCCCTTAGATTTCATATAATGGCAGATATTGTAATACGGATCCATTTTCACATTTCTATTCTCAGTAATTGTTTTCGTTTTTTATGCAAATTATTGATTTCTATTCGACACTTCTTTGAGCAGTAAAATGCGTTCGCCATAATAAGTTCGGTTCGAGGTCATGTGAATATCATCCAGCGTCTTAAATATTATATGAATGCTTTTAAGTCTTTTATGATGTTTTGCTGCTTGTTTTAAATATTCATGTTCGGGTCTAATTTATTTTGTTTCGTCTTTTGCAGGTGAGTTCACGGCAAAGGTTGGATGCCTCTCCACTTCCCAGTGAAATAAGGCTGTCTGGTAACGTTGCAAAATATTATTATTATTATTATTATTATTATTATTATTATTATTATTATTATTATTATTATTATTATTGTTGAATATATGATGAAATTCAGTCGTAGGTTATTGCTAGCTCTGTTGAATTGGATGCGTGATGCCTTTTCCTGCGTTATAATTTTGCTGTCGCTGTTGTTATGTAAAGAAATATGTGACGAAACTTTCAGTTATAGATTCGGATGCTGGAAATTAATAAGTGGCGGAGGACACTTTAGTCACTGAATATTTTATTCTATTTTTATGTGCGTAGATCCATTTGCATACCATCATTTGTCATCCATTTATAGATATGGGTTTTCCAGAGTGTAAAAAAAAATGGTGGCTCTTTGTCCATTCAGAGCTTGGGTCTCTCTGTTCCATATGTCCTGCCCTGATCTGATTCCGCCTCTTTGCTTCACTGTGGGTGTGTGGGCAAGGCGGGGGAGGGTGGGGGGGTAGGGTAGGGTATGAATAAGGAGGGGGACGGATGGCTGCGGTAATTCAAGATTGCACTGCGAAATCATTTGTCTCTCGGCGGTGATTACGAACTCAAGAGTCGGTCTTTCCAGCCCTGCTACTTGCAGGTTTTGTAGAACCCTTCCAGAATTTGACCTTTGTAAACGTGTCTGCTTCATATGCATACTAATAATCGTATTGCTGCTTCTGTGTAAAATATTCTTATAAAAGTACACTTGGAGAAAGTTTCCTGTGAAGTACGGAAGTAATTTCGTTATGAAATGAGGAAAATTTATGGATATGTCAAGAGTGAGTGAGTGTGCGTTTGTGTGTGTGTGTATGTGTGTGTTCGTGCGCTTGGTTATGTGTCTGCGTGGACCAGTAACGTTCCTCAGGCGTATTATATATTACAGATATGAAGGGGACTTTTCAAATGCAAATCACCCATAAAGACAATTTTTTGGGTGTGGACCCTCAGGCTTCCGAGGGGTAGGAGTGGCCGTGGAGGAATAGTGTAACACGGGGGACTAAGGGGGGGGGGGGAATCGTCGACCCCCTCCCAAAACCCTCCCGTATGTCCTATCCCTCCCCCACCCTTACCCCCGCAAGAAGAATTTACCAGAATGAAAGACGAGGAACCTTTAGAGAGAGAGAAAAATCGGGTGAGTGATGTTCTCTGGGGTTATTGGGGGAGCTTTAGGATGCCTTTTAAAAACTGGGTACAGAGATGAAAAATTAGTGACTTTGGGATATGGGGGGATGTTCAGAGATAAGGAGAGTGGTGCAGTTTTTTTTTTTAGTGTTGTGTGACAGTTGCACTGGTGTGTTGCTCTGTTCATTTTTGTTCTAAAGTGCTTTCATTTTTATATTGTTTTTTTTCACATATAATCCTGGAATTCACTTTTTCATTTAGCGAGTCTTGTTCAGCATTTTTATTTTCTGTACCACCTTCCTTTTCTTCAGTGGTTTTGTTATTTTCTGTACCGCCTTCCTTTTCTTCAGTGGTACGTAGCACTTTTGAATTTATGAAATAAAATGTAAATGAGAGCCTATGTAGATATATGTGGTGTAAATGGTTAGAAATCTTTTAGTTTTCTTTTGGTTTATGATTTAGATTTAATTTCAGTTTGTGACATAATTTTGTGAAGATGTTGCAGGGGTCTGTTTTCCCCGTTTGAATTCAGATGAAATTAAATAGATTAAATACTCATGTCTTTTTTTCATTCTTTTAGCCATATTTTTCTTATTTAATATAGACTAATAAAAAAATACCTGCAAAGCATTCTATATGTTTTTGAGTAAATTGAAAATATGCACAGTAATTTTTCAAACGTTATCATAAGTAAAAAAAAATATATATTTAAAATTAAAGCAGAGATTATTAGATTTAAAAAAATTGAATTATTGAATATTGAAATGTAAAATTTTAAAAAGTTTACGTGTAAATGTGGTGAACCTTTACCTTTCTTTATATAGGCGCGTGTTTCAAGCTCCATTTTTTAGTTTGTAGAAAAAGTATTCAATATATTTTTAACAGACTCGTGACTCTCTCTCTCTCTCTCTCTCTCTCTCTCTCTCTCTCTCTCTGTGAATTCTAAATTTTATTTTTTATTGGGAGATCTCATTTGCATAATTATATTTTTGATATTCATCTATTTAAATTTCGTGCTGCCTTCCCCTCCAATCCCCTCGTCCTTTTAGCCATCCTCCCTTCCCTACCTCCCCTTACAACCTTCTCCCTTTTTTTTTTCATTGCTTTATTATCCTTCCTTTCCATGCCTTTCTTTTCGTAGTTTTTTTTCCTTCATATAAATATGTCTCCCCTTCTCCTTTCCCGCCTATTCATTCTTCGCTTGCAGATTTTTTTCTTTACTTTTTTTGGGGTGTTCATTTTCAGACCAATATTTTGGCCATCTCTATTCATATGGATATTATATACTAATTATCGGCCCCTTGGCCGTTAATGTATCTGCAGCTGGATCCTCTCTCTCTCTCTCTCTCTCTCTCTCTCTCTCTCTCTCTCTCTCTCTCTCTCTCGTTATGTATTTGTTTATCATTTTTGTAGTAATTTTCCAGTGTGGAGAAAAATTTATATTATTTTTTATCTTGCTTTGTTTTTATCCATAAACAAGATAATTTCCATATGCTCTAATTATAGCATCGATGATAGGGATAAGGTTTTGTAATTTCATATTTTTGGATTAACGGTTTGCTGTTCTTGTATTCTTTATTTTCGCTGACATTTTATGGTTATAAGTATTGCTAGAGCTGTTGTTTTTAATGTTCATACATAGATGTATTGTAGGGCTTCGTGTGTGTGACTTTGTTATGTTGTTATAGTTCTAATGCTTCATTACCTGTACATGTTTTGTCAACTTTTATATACAACCATCCTGCATACTTCCATTTAAAGATAAAACTTTCTATTTTATTTGAGTGAAAATAGTTTTTTATATATATTTTCAACCGTAAAGGTTGGATATATGCTTAACATACAAAACTGAAGAAATGGTCTTTGAACTTAATCTAAGCAATTTCCAAGTCCTTTCTTGTGCGGTTGGTTGAATAGAATCTAATGTACGGAAGAGGAAAGGAGTGATCTCGACCTGGCGTATTCAACAGGTTATTTTATCTCTCATGAAACAGATCGGTATTCTTTTGCCCTTTTTTTTTTAACTCCATATGTTGGTTTAGAATTTCAGATGAGTTGGTTAAAAATATGGTAAGTTTCTCTCTCTCTCTCTCTCTGTTTCATGAGAGATAAAATAACCTGTTGAATACGCCAGGTCGAGATCACTCCTTTCCTCTTCCGTACATTAGATTCTATTCAACCAACCGCACAAGAAAGGACTTGGAAATTGCTTAGATTAAGTTCAAAGACCATTTCTTCAGTTTTGTATGGTAAGCATATATCCAACCTTTACGGTTGAAAATATATATAAAAAACAATGAAACATTTAATAAAAAATAATTTGTTTAATATAGGAAAACACGGTTTCGTACCCGGAAAAAGTACACAAACCCAACTGTTAGTCCACCGTGAGAACATATTCAAAAATATGAAAAGCGGAAATGAAACAGATGTGGTTTATCTAGACTTTGCAAAAGCCTTTGACAAAGTAGACCATAATATATTAGCAAAGAAAATTAGAAAACACAATATCGTAGATAAAGTAGGAAGATGGTTAAAAGAATTTTTACACAACAGAAAACAGATAGTTATTGCAAACGATGAGAAATCGGATGAAACCAAGGTAATATCCGGTGTGCCACAAGGTACGGTGCTAGCTGCAATATTGTTTGTTATTATGATTGAAGACATAGACAGTAATGTTAAGGATTCGGTAGTGAGTAGTTTCGCTGATGACACAAGAATAAGTAGAGAAATTACTTGTGATGAAGATAGGAACGCTCTACAAAGAGACCTTAACAAAGTATATGATTGGGCAGAGGTAAATAGGATGGTATTTAACTCTGATAAATTTGAATCAATAAATTATGGAGACAGAGAAGGAAAGCTATATGCATA
Organism: Macrobrachium nipponense; assembly: GCF_015104395.2. Taxonomy (NCBI): domain Eukaryota; kingdom Metazoa; phylum Arthropoda; class Malacostraca; order Decapoda; family Palaemonidae; genus Macrobrachium; species Macrobrachium nipponense. The sequence continues at coordinate 24,721,269 of NC_087200.1, forward strand.
TAGGGGACCTAATAATAGACAAATCACAAATAAGGAAGCAGTTAAAGACCTTGGTGTGATGATGAATAGGAACATGTTATGCAATGATCAAATAGCAATTCTGTTGGCAAAATGTAAAGCAAAAATGGGAATGTTGTTACGGCACTTCAAAACAAGAAAAGCTGAACACATGATTATGCTTTATAAAACATATGTTCGTAGTCCACTTGAATATTGCAATATGATATGGTACCCACACTATCAAAAGGATATTGCACAAATAGAATAGAGAGTGTACAAAGGTCCTTTACAGCTAGAATAGAAGAAGTTAAGGACCTAGACTACTGGGAAAGACTACATCCTTAAAATTATATAGTCTAGAAAGGAGAAGAGAACGCTACATGATAATTCAGGCATGGAAACAGATAGAAGGAATAACAGAAAATATCATGGAACTAAAAATATCAGAAAGAGCAAGCAGAGGTAGATTAATAGTGCCCAAAACTATACCAGGAAAAATAAGGAAAGCACACAGGACATTAATCCACTACGCACCAGCATCGATAATGCAGCGTCTATTCAATGCGTTGCCAGCTCATCTGAGGAATATATCAGGAGTGAGCGTAGATGTGTTTAAGAATAAGCTCGACAAATATCTAAACTGCATCCCAGACCATCCAAGATTGGAAGATGCAAAATATACCGGAAGATGTACTAGCAACTCTCTGGTAGACATTAGAGGCGCCTCACACTGAGGGACCTGGGGCAACCCGAACGAACTGTAAGGTCTGTAAGGTAAGGTCTCTCTCTCTCTCTCTCTCTCTCTCTCTCTCTCTCTCTCTCTCTCTCTCTGTTTAGGATTTCAGAAGAGTTGGTTAAAGCATGGTTAGCTCTCTCTCTCTCTCTCTCTCTCTCTCTCTCTCTCTCTCTCTCATTCAAAAATCCCACCAACACCTATTACCCTAGGTAAAGACCGTTTTCGCTATTTCCATCTGATATCGCCGGGTTATTTTAAGGCGTTGGCTATTTTGGCTGCCGATTCGATTATAGTTTATTTATAAGTTTGGGTCTGGCTGTTCGCGGAATATGGAAACCTAATCGGTTACATTCTTCTTGGTTCTCGTAGCCGTAGAATAGGGAAGTGTTCAGCCGTCGATTCATTTTTAACGATGGGTGATTGAAAAAGTCTTCCAAAGCATTTCCAAGCTGCTTCAGAAATGTTACGTCGGAACTTGTTTTTGCAGACGAGCCAGAGGCAATTAAATGTTTGCGTGTGTGGGTGTTTGGGCGCTCTTGTTAGAGAGAGATAGGGGCGGGGGCGAGGGTGGGTGGGGGTTGGAGACAATAGTATAGAATTGTATCAACCAAAGAGGCTATTACTGCTTGGTTTCCGCATCATTGACTCACTCACGCGGTCAGATCCAAACTTATTTAAATATAATACCCTCCCACGCACCGGGGAAGGTTTGCTATATATACTATATTCGGAGCAAGAGAACCTGCGACCGAGGAGAAGTAAGGTTACACTAGTTCCTGTAGAAGTTCATGTAATAGGGCTCATTGGTTATCCTTTTATTTGTGCTATACTTGTTCATTTGCGGAATGATGAAGTTTCGTTGGATGCTTATCAGATTTTTGTATAGGACCAAGTTGAAGACAATCCACTTTTACGATATTCATTCATATGTTGCAGGATTTTTTTTTTTCCATTTATTACGTTTTGAAGTATTTAATTCAGACAAACGTAACTTCCTTATATTATAAAAAAAAGTGGTATTAATCACTGCACTGTTTAGCTAGGCAAGATAGACTACGCCAGAGTAATATTAAATAAAACCTTGAATTCATATCTGTTTATCGCACCCCGGACTCAGTCCAAATGTTCATCATTCGTAGTTCGTCATTAGGAGCTTTGGTAGAATGCATCTTGTGACAAGATTTCAGGGTGGGATTTATAAAAAAAAAAAAAAAAAAAAAAAAAAAAAAAAAAAAAAAGTAGGAAGTGATTATGGCACTTTATTCCCGTTAATGACGGTGGCAGCACCGGCAGCTACAGATGCGAGGGGTCTTCAGAATCTGAAAAAAAAGGAAAGTGTTCGCTCCGCACTCGATTCAGGGTGCAAATGAAAGGGGAAGGGGAGGTGGTTGAGGGGGGGGGGGGGGGGGTGGGGGGGGGGCAAAGTCAGTGTGAAGTGCGTACGTGGATGAGACGTGTAAAAGCGAACTGAACGTAAACCAATTAGCCGGATGCGCTTGCTTACATTGGAAAGCCTGTTGCAAGGTGCTGCTGTTGCTGCTGCTGTATAGAGGACTCTACTGCGCATGCGCGTCGTCCTTGGCGAAGAGGCGCTTCATTTTTCTATGGCAGTGATGTCGGTAAGAGGTAGCGGAGCTCTTTGGAAGAATTGCCGCCTCCGGCACTTATCCTCACAGCTAATTTTCATATATAAATGAAGGCTTAGTTTTTTTTTTCTCTCCTATTATGTTTTGTTACAAGTAACAAGAATACTTCATGCCAAATATTCATGAGCCATAATTCATAGCTCAGAGAAAAAGAGCTGAGTCACTGTTATCTTGCGTTCGCATTTAGTGTAGTAGCAAGAAGAGGTTTCGCTTAGACTTAAAAGGAACGATGGGAGAAAGAAGAAGGATTGGGGTGGGTACTAGGGGGGGTGGGGGGATGGACCGTCGGACGCCGGGACAAGCACGAGTTGAGATCAGTAATTAACTCCTACTTCAATTGCCTTCCTCATCCCTACTACTATAACCACGACGATTGCTCGTAGTCTCTCTCTCTCTCTCTCTCTCTCTCTCTCGGGACTTGAGATTCAGATGTGTCGCAACCTTCCTTAAGTGTCTTAGTCTGTGGGCTCCTCATCAACTTGAGATTATTGACCGTATTCTTATTTTCATGTTTTTATGAGAATATATATATATATATATATATATATATATATTTATTTTTTTTTCTTTATGAAGTTGAAGCTTCAACCTCGTTTCTTTAGTTCAGTTCTATGGAGGTTCTAACTTCTTATCAGCTTGAGATATCCATTCATTGAGGGCAAAGCGTATGCTCATCAGAAAAATGTTAACTCATAACTTGTTTGGTTATAGATCAGCAATAAGTTGGTTACGGAACACATATGTATAAATATAAACTTGGGCTTTGAATGGTTACTGGAAGTTGACGCAAATGCGTCCTGTTAACAGAGAAATGTTTAAACAATGACAAGAGTATCTACAGGAACTTCTACAATACCACTTGGCTCTGTTAACCAGACTTTGTCAAGTCTAACAGCATCAAGAAATTCGTCCACAGTTCCAGAATTATGGGTTCATTTGCATATAACCATATTCTCTATTTTTTCTTTCATTTCTGTAACACCTCTCATGAGAGAGAGAGAGAGAGAGAGAGAGAGAGAGAGAGAGAGAGAGAGGTACTACGTCCTTCTGAGCAGTGGCGTAGAAGCAGCTCGAGGTACGAGCGTCCGTCAGTCTGCCTTGCCCTTACGAACATTCGTCTGGTTCGCAACCAGACGAAAGGCAATAAATATCTTGGATCTAGCCATTATGTCATAAATCCTGTGAGATGGCTTGAGAATGGATGGGTAGATGGAAGGTATGCAGGATATTACGCAGTGGGTGGTAGAAGTTAAAAAAAAAAAAAGAAAAAAAAAAAGCAAAATGTTTTAGTAAATAGATATGCTGAATATATGGTTTGGAATGTCGAGATATATTCTAGAACATGCTTGGTAAGTTAAACCCCCCCCCCCCCCCCCCCCCCCCCCACCCTTTCTTCTAAATTTTAAAAATTCATATCTAGCGATGAAATTATTTTTCTTGAGTGTCTCGTGATAGACTTAGCGTGCTCTGTTAATATAAATGTATTCAATCAACTTACATTATGCATTTTTGTAGCCTTTGAGTGATTGTTTTTCTTTTATTTGCGTGTCAGCAATTTTCCTTTTGTATCACCGCTATGCTGTGAATTTTGTTATTTTAGTGAATTTCAAACGGGAATGCTTTTAAAAGGGTTCAGCTTTTAGTATTGCCACAGCTTCCTATTACAGACCCATAACGTATTTTGATAGATGCCTGATGATTATAGACGAAATGGAAAGTTACGCTGTGTAAGGCAATAGTGCGTGCGGTTAACTTATGTAAGTAATATTTAAAGGTAATATTTATTCCACGGTACTCTCTTGTATGTAGTATAATACTGTTTTGCGTTTGCCTTGTACTTATGAATTAGTGATAGGATTTGTATAAAGTATATAATATATATAATATATAGATATATATATATATATATATATATATATATATATTATATATATATATATTACCGAGTTTGCTGTTCTGCGGAGTTGCTCTGTAGAAAAGTGGTGGGAATGATTAGAGTAGTGATTCATTTGAGTTATTCCTTGTTTGTTGTAGTGTGCCATTCTTTATTCCCTTGTCTCTCGTTTTCATGTGCAATGATTTTTCCAATATGTTTGATTAGAGGAATGATCATATATAGTAGCTTACATAAAGCGTGTGTGTGAATGTACACTTTGCACAAATTCCGTTTCGCAAAGTGTACAGTCGTGAGTAAATTCTGTTGAGCAAATGAACGTAGAACCTTTATGTATTAATGCGTGCAGGAGAGATCGCTATATTTAGCTAAATAAACACGGTGATGGAGCTGCGTACAAACGTAAATACTTTCATTGCGCAGAGGTACATACGGGAGCCATTGAATGTTTAGTAACAGACGTGAGCGGCTACCATTGCTTTCCCAAATAGATTTGCAACTAGGCTGATAATAATAACAAAATAATTGTAGTAGTAACAGTAATAATGAATGCGTACAAAACGTAATTACTGTTATTGCGCAGTATATACGGAGCCTTTAAATGTTCTCAGAGGTGAGTGGCTACCATTGCTTTTCCATCTAGATTTGCAACTAGGCTAATAATCATAAAAATGATTATGATGATAATAATAATACAGGTTTGATTAATAAATAATGGCTATTTCAGCCGCTTTTATTTTGTATAGAAGTTTCTCTGCTCTTCTTACTACTGACTTTTCTTCTGTACTCAAATAGCCAATTTGAGTACAGAAGTCAGAACTAAGAAAAACAGAGAAGCTTCTATACAAAATAAACGCGGCTGAAATAGCCATTATTTTCAATAAAACCTGTATTAACGAAGATCTTCTTCCAGCAGATAATAATAGTAATAATAATAATAATAATAATTAATATTGTTATTATTATAATTAGTTATTATTATTATTATTATTTATTATTATTTATTATTATTATTATTATTATTATTAAGAAATTCACAATCTCGTGAAGAACACAATCTGTTATTAAAAATATACTTTAAATATACTCTAATATATAATTGTGGATTTTTATGACACAGTAATAATAATAATAATAATAATATTGGATGCGTACGGAAGTGAGTATAAACCAGAGGACAAAACTATAATCGCCTTGAAATGTTGTGGAGCACTGGATAATGAACGTTATTTTGATAAGAGCAGTGCGTGCGTACTGGGCTGTGCGGATGGCAGGTCTGTTGTTTTGTCGAGTTATTTGTCTGTGTGGGTGTGTCTGTGTTATGGTCGAGAGTGCGTATGTATATATGTGCGTGGGCAAAGAGTGCGTCGTATGCTGTGTACACCGAAATAAACTTCATGGTAGGGATGAGATGATAAAGCTAAATTGTTGATGCGTCTCTATGTCATTTTTGCGTATAAAAAAAAAAAAATCTTCAAATGGTTATTTCGCAGTTTCCAGAAACTGCGAGATGCGAGTGTGTACGATGTTGCTTTTTTTAGTGAACTCAACAGCTGACCTATATTGTTCTGCCGGCGATGATAAGTGAACCGTATTTGTTGTTGACGTAATTTGGAAAGAATTCGCATTCATAATTCTTAGCCTTTTGAAATATACAATACATACGCATATACACCTATATATATATATATATATATATAGATATATATATATATATATATAATATATATACATGGGTGGTTGCGTGTTAGTGTATATATATTATTTATGAAGATGAAAAGGCCCATAATAGCACAATATACACATTGCCACAAGGCCCATAAAAAAAACACTATATACACATTGCAGCCATGTATAACGGACACCAGTTTACTGTAGTCTTAATGATAAAGAAATTCTGGTATCCGAAACATATGGTTCCAACGTGTAGTATATAGTATATTCACGGGCCTTTTTGTCATCATATTAATTTTATTAGACTGCGTATATATATATATATATATATATATATATATATATATATATATATATATATATGTGTGTGGTGTGTGTGTGTGTGTGTGTATGTATATATACATATATATATATATATATATATATATATATATATATATATAAACGTACACTCGTGTGCATGTATGATGAATGTACTCATGTTACTACTTTTAAACAAAATGATGCAGCCTATTGATGCGACGAAGTTTGCGGCCGGCGATTGTAAAGATCAGTGGGTTCTTGTGGTCTTGTGGGAAACGTCTCCTCTCGGGGGTGTAATTTTATGCAACATTTGCAAGTTGAAATCAAATGACTGGGTTTCAATTGTTAAGTATAATGCAACAAAGGCCGATGGGCCGAACCTACTCCGTGTCCGAGATGAGGCTCAGGTTTTCAGAACGAAGAAGAAAGAAAGAAAGAGAGAAAGAAAGAAGTAGGGATATATGAAGTTCATGGGACAAAAAAATGCAATGCGATTATATAAATTATCGCGATTCCCAGAACTAAAAAAAAAAATGACTGCAATATAGTCCTTGTACCTACAATTATGTTATTAAAGTTAATTTCACTGGGATGAAGATGTAGATAGGCTTTTATTAATTTTAATTGATATAAATTGAGTAATTACAAAATTTATATTGTGATGCGGGTGCCGTTAGCCCTTGGCTATTTATTGAATAATATATTCATCGTCGTTTTATGCATCTCGGCGACGCGGATTCCCCTCTGAAGACTTTGAAAAGCGCCTTAAGATATCGATGTTATTACTTTGGCCCATTTATCGGGACGTTAATGGCTCGAAGCGAAGCCTTGGAGATGCCAATTATTAAGTGAGGCGATATTCAATTGGCTAGTTTGGGCGCGAAACAAACCCCCCCGTTGTCTTGGCGAGTCGGGCACGGAAACGAAGGAAATCCCGCCAAATGGTAGCCTTGATTAGCCCGCGGCTTATTATAGTGGCAGCTTTGTGTGTGCGTGTGTGTGTGTGTCCGTGCTATCGTGTATGTGTGTCTGTGTGTGTGTGTGTACTTTCGGCGCTTGTTTATTGTTTTGTCGTTTTGATTGATGGTGTTTGTGGTGATTTAATTCATGTTTTATTCATATACGGCGTAATTGTCTGTATGGCGAGAGGTGAGATTGTGTGTCTGAATACGAACCTGGGCTCATTTCATTGTATTCACTTCATAAGGCGGATTGCAAAGCTCAGATGGGTATGGGGTCTGAGAGAAAGGGGGAGAGTGGGGTGGGGTGAAAGGGGGAGAGGAGGGATCTGTTGAGGGAGGGGGAGGAGAGGGTAGGCTAAGGAGAAATGGGTGGGTGGAAAGAGGGAATGAGGGGAGTTCTGGGAGAGGGGAGGGAAGTAGGGGGGTGAGGGGGTTGATAAAGCAGGGCTGCGCGATGTATGATGAGATGGTGTTTTTATTTTGTGTAATTATTCATTTTGTGGGCGTATTTATGTTGGCCATAAACGCAGTTGGTCGAGATAAGTCTCGCTGTTTGCCGATCTAGGAAGAACGAACGGGCCGAGTGCTATGGGGTCGTTCGCTTTTTAAAGACGTCGAACGGTGGTGGTGGGTGATGCTGGGTTTTTAGGGGGTGGGGTTGGGGGTTTGTGGGGGGAAAGAAATGTTGCTTTTGTATTACCTATTATCGTTATTATTATCCGTGGCGCTTTCATCTCGGATTAAGAATGGGACGGTTTGTCCGTTGAAGAAGACGCAAACGCTCTGTAAGATCCGATCTCGCCACAAGTAATTTTCTCTCTCTCTCTCTCTCTCTCTCTCTCTCTCTCTCTTGTGGGAGGGGGTGGTGGTAGTGGTGGGAAGTCCTACCCAACACTATCTCCTCCTTTCTCCCCCTCCCCCCCTATTCTTCCCCCATCTCAATCCCCAAACCCCCTGTAATTTAATCTGGTCGATTTTTGTTGCTGGATCCTCTCCGAGTCTTTTCACATGGTAATGCTCATTCAAATGAACGATTCAATGTTAAATTCTTATATTGCAACCCGTCTTCCTTTTTGGCGGATGGTAAAGTTCGCGGCGGGCGGATTAGCATAATGCTAATAAGGTGGCGATTGTGAGGCTTTGTACGGGTCAATTATATTCCGCGAATATTTTACATACATGCATTGATCACTGTCAGGCCCGCGCACGATTCGCCAAATTTAGAGCTGCCAAATCCTCCGCCGCAAATACAGACTGACAGACGTTACAAATGTATTTCCCCCGTATCCTATTATTAAATTGCACATTGCAATATTTATGAGAAATCCGCGCCTGTAAATGCACATGAGGCTCGAGCGTTTCGTGACGCTGGAGATTGTTGGCGGTGGTGGAGATGGTGATGAGGAAGAGGAGGAGGAGGAGGAGGAGGAGGAATTGGAGGGCAGGGGGGGGGGGGGGGGGGGGGGGTGAGAAGAAGACCTCCGTGGTGGGGAGGTGTTGGTGAGTGTGATGGAGATGGTAATGGTGAAAGAAGGAGAATGGACAGACGGATGCATAGGTGAAAGGCGGTGTCTGAAAGGGATGCGAGAGAAGAAGAAGAGTTTGTTTTTCGACCGAGTTTTATGTACGTTTTCATTGTGATAAGTTATAAGTTACCTGTCTTATTTGTTTCTAGATGGTTACTCCCACGTCACTGTAAGAATATCACTGAATATTGGTAGGTGATATCGATACTAGCAAAATGCCCTTTTTACTTCCACGTCCTTGTAAAGAATATCACTGTAATTGTTATATCCACTGAATATGGTTTGAATATGATTGTGATATTTGTTACTAACAGAATTTGTCCTTTTTACTCCTACGTCACTGTAAGAATATCACTGAATATTGGTAGGTGATATCGATACTAGCAAAATGCCATTTTTACTCTCACGTCACTGTAAGAATATCACTGAATATTGGCGATGGTGATATTGTTACTAGCAAAATGCCATTTTTACTCTCACGTCACTGTATCACTGTAAGAATATCACTGAATATTGGTGATGGTGATATCGCTACTAGCAAAATGCCATTTTTACTCTCACGTCACAGTAAGAATATCACTGAACATTGGTGATGGTGATAGTGTTACCAGCAGATTGCAATTTCTAGTGTAATAGATTTTTGTTGAGAATCTCACAGTTGAATTGAATTTTACTTCCATTACTGCGTTCATTATAAGAACCAGTGATTATCTCTTGCTTATACAAATACCGGAAACAGGGATCGAATGGCGGATGGCAGGCGTTGGATATTTACAGCGCATTGGAAATTTTGACTGACGACAGTCTCTCTCTCTCTCTCTCTCTCTCTCTCTCTCTCTCTCTCTCTCTCTCATAACTGGTGTACTGTGTAATTAAATTTGAATTGGAATCGACGTCATGCAAAGATTTAAACCCATTATTTACAAAATATCATCGATTTAATAATAATATTGTTTCCCATTATGTTTACCGCTAGGCACCAGATGAAACTCGGTAGGTCCTTGCATTTGTTTATTATACAAATATTATTTACTGAGACTTGTACAGGGAATCGTTGATGTTAATTTAGGTTGAAATTATGAGAGAGAGAGAGAGAGAGAGAGAGAGAGAGAGAGAGAGAGAGAGAGAGAGAGAAGGAAATTTGAAATCAGGAAAAGATCGTTCACGCTACAGTGTCCAGATTAAATACAATTAGGTGTTTGGCTCTTCCCAGAAATAGAGGTTGAGACAAAGAAGACAAAGAATACATTGTAGAGCTAAAAAGTTTAATGTTGAAAAAAATAGACCGGTAACGAGAGAGAGAGAGAGAGAGAGGAGAGAGAGAGAGAGAGAGTCCTGAATATTGACATGGTGGTGTAAGCATAAGAAACCAGAAATACAGCCAATAACTGCATGGTAAGGACCATTGGATATTATTTTTCACGAATGGAGATATCTGAAAAAGTTGGTATTCGTTTCGTTTTGAAGTTCTTATTTCTCGCCAATTTGACGTGACTACAGTTTTGGATTCAGGGTTTGTAAAAATATGTATAGTTTCATCTAATAAAAGGAACAATAAAACACACATACACACACACACACACACACACACACACACACACACACATATATATATATATATATATATATATATATATATATATATATTATACGTACAAAGACTTGAATCACCGCCCGCAACACGTTATTATATATGCAGATGTACATAGGAAATACATGATGTATTGTATGTGCAGATGTCTAAGATAAGGAGAATCCTTTACATTGTATATGTGTGTCAGGTTTTCCCTGTGATTCTTTAATATATATATATATATTATATATATATATATATCTTACTTTTATCCTTTTCTTCCTTCTTGACTTTTGCTGGCTTCTTTGTGTGTGTGTGTGTGTGTGTGTATATATATATATATATATATATATATATATATATATATATATATATATATATATATCTTTTATCCTTTTCTTCCTTCTTGACTTTTGCTGGTTTCTTTGTGATGATTTCATATTTTTCAGGCGTCAGCCAGGGGCTTTACCTGAAGGTTAATAATGTGTTAAAGATTTGTTCCCATTACTAAGGTGTAGCTACCGAGGCAGTATTTGTTGAAGAACCGTTTTGTTTGTTTTTAAGCAAAAACTTTTTAAAAAATTAAGGTGAACTGTAGTTGTTTTGTGCATCAGGGTAATTGTCGTTGTGTCGTAATTCCATTAAAACGTAGAAAATACTATAGGTCATGTGGAGTTGCAGTTTTAGTAATTGGGTGCCTGCAGTTATACATAACATTTCCATATGTAGTTATAGCTTTCTGAAACAACATTTTAGTTTCAAAATGTATCATCAGGTGTTTTGCGAAATTACGAATTTGCTTCAGAAATTGTAGATCTTTGTATTATCACCTATTGTCTGTAGGTTTCTTTATTCAATTCCTTCTGTCGTTTTATGGTCATTGTAGGTATTTGGTTGCCACAAATATATCTGTATTTTTAGTTTCCTTTCATTTGTAGAGACAGTTTACCGTCTCATTTGCAATATTTGGGTAGGCTATGTTAACAACTTTTGGTACCAGTTGGCCAATTTCATGTAGTCTCATGATTTCAGTATATGTCTTTATGATGATTATGATGACTGAAATGTTTATAGTCACTGATAGTGAACCGAATATGTATGATATGATCTATGTTATTTCAGTGGTTGAAGATAACATTGCTCTAAACACACCAGAACAAAAATATACGACGAGATACTTTTTTAGTTGCTTGGAATAATGATTTTGTGATTAGCCTGTTCAGTCATAGACGGTTAATTAACCTAAGGGTAGCTCAGACTGCGGCATGCATATCTGGTCGTCTATTCGGTCGAAAATAACTTGTGGTTAATGAATCGCACACAGATGGTCTTTCATGACATTCTAACGGACGATGAAAAGATCATTTATTGGTGATCTTCTGAAGGAAATTGAGAAGGAAATGAGATCTCATATTGAAAGCTATAATTTATACAGAAACAAGATGGTCCTTCTTAACAACACACACCGGCCTGCCTGTTCGCGCCTGACAAAATCTACGGAAGTTGCAACCCCGGCTTCAAGAACTTAACTTGTTCTCGTCCATTTGATGCTTGTTGCAGTAATTGATTCTTGTTGCTTTCATTGCACAAAGAGGGAAGTGGGTCGGGTTTTGGCTGGGTGTCGAGCACTCCTTTGGTCCTGAGGTGTGCTTTCAGTGGAGCGCGTCGTGTCGTCATGTCGGAGTTAGGCGTAATAGGTGAATTATTATTATTTTTAAAGTAGTGTCATCGAGACTATGTTAATCTTATCAAGAGAAGTTGCTTAATGTCGAGATTCTGAAGGTGAACGCCCTGGTATCTGAAGGAATAGTGACGGAAGAAATGAAATGAAGTTCGGAATGGAACGAAATATGTTTAATTATCCCCGAGTGGGAGTAGCGTTGCCTAGAAGCAAATCTGAAGATATATGTATTAGAGAGAGAGAGAGAGAGAGAGAGAGAGAGAGAGAGAGAGAGAGAGAGAGAGAGAGAGAGAGAGAGAGAGAGAGATCCACAATACAGGAGGTTCGTGACGGACAGTATTGTTAGTGGGCGTTTGGAAGATAATGGCGCCGATATAAATAATGGCGGTGGTGATGAGATCCTTAAATAAGTTGGTTCGCTTAGTGGGACGTGACGTTCTCTCTCTCTCTCTCTCTCTCTCTCTCTCTCTCTCTCTCTCTCTCTCTCCGTCCGTCAGTCCGCCTGAGTCTTGACGGATCTGGAGGAATAGAATCCCGATAACGATGATAGTACAAGAGATAGATAATATAGATAGATCTCATCACTCACCAAATGTGGAACGAGATAGATCATTTATTTAGTATCATCATTCACATGTAATACTCCAGATGATGCTACCTTCATTCCCATTGTTAAATGCCTTACAGGTATTTCCTAATTTATTTATCCTCTCAAGATTCTTGTATCACCCGTTTCATGTAACCTAGATTGCAAAATAGATTTTAAAAAATTTTTAATTTATATATTTGGACTCAGGATTGGCCGCGGAGGATAAACGAGTATAATTAAAATGAAAACCGTCCGGCGTCGGTATTCGCAAGCGTAGGCCTTCATTTCTCTTTGGTAATTGTCGTTAGACCTTCACTCCAAGAGGAACCTTCCCTCCTCAAGATGACTCAGATTTTGACAGTTTAGTGTGATCATAGATATGTTCCCTTTTGGAACCTTAAATTGGAAAGGAGATAAAGGAAGAAATAATAATAATAATAATAATAATAATAATAATAATAATAATAATAATAATAACAACAAAAAACCTTGCTGGAGATATGGGATGACAGTGTGTCCGTAGTTTGGGAGAAAATTGTTACAGTGACTTTTCATGCTGAAGCCTTTTTTAGGAAGTATCCACTGTGGAGGATGAAAATGGAGAAATAGATGAGGGAGATTTTTTTTTTCTTTTTTTTTTTTTTTGTGGGGGGGGGGGGGGGGGGGGGGTGGGGGGGGGGGGCGTTGGACGAAGAGACGAGAAATACGGAGGAATGAGAAAGAAGGGCAGCTCGAGAAGATGTAGGGTGGAGAGAGGAAAGACTCATGAACAGGTTGAAGGATTTTTTTTTTTTTTGAGAAATTTTAAATCATAATTGAAAATGGAAAAAATAGATATCAACAAATGAAGATTTGTATTGAGGATAATGTACGAATTTAGACGTACTGATAAAACCTCGATTTTGGGATGAAAGCAGAAAACTTGTCTTGAAGATTTGTATTGACGTAAGTTGATGAGGATTTTCATGTACTGTATTATCAGTCTCATCATTGGCTGATGGTAATAAAACAAAAAGAAGAAAGAATGTTTGTGTCATTATGACGACGAAGAATGTGGAATTCTGGTATCGTTCAAGTTGTGATGTAGCCAAAGGTACTGTGCTACAAGAGGAGGTTGGGGCGATGTTTAGGGAGAGATGTTTGTATAATGTTAGACGGAGAATGGGTAGAGAGGGAAGGGGGTTTGGAAGTAGTAGGGTGGGGGGTGGAGGATGACTGGGGTGTACGGAGGGGCGGAGTAGGAGGAGGAGGTTGAAGATGGTGAATTTACCAGGTGGCTTGATTTATGCCGTGTCTGTCTGTGTTCAGCACTTCTGGCTCTTTTTGCCTCTGCCTTTCATTTATTCGGTTTTTTTTTCTCTCTCTCTCTCTCTTAATTTATTTCCCATGGCACTTCTGAATCGTTTTAGTTTTTATTCCTCTTGCTCTTTTATTTCTTGGATTTTTTTTTTTTTTTCTTTGTGAAGGTTTCTTCTATTGTTAAACCCACATTGAATCGAAAGCGCCTTGGTGAGGTTTGCCTATTGAAACCCACAGAATCCACACGGCGTGAGTCTCCTAGAAATTGGTGAGTGGGCACAGAGTGAGGGGTATCGACGCGCTGCTAATGGGCTTTGTGTTTGTGGGGTGTAAGTTTTCTGCACAGGGATTTATCCACAATTTTGCGTCTTTTGAGATGTGAAGGGTGCGGTGATGATTTTAAACTGATGAATTGTGGGATCAAACACTGTGCGGAACACACACACAAATATATTAATATATATATATATATCTATATATAATCTATATATATATATATAATTATATATATATATATATGCATGTAGCAAAGTTAGACACTATATCCGTGTTCTAATATGTGTAGGAAGCCCACTAAATTTTGGAAAAAATTGAAATTTTTTGAAGAAAGTTAAATTTTTTATTTTAAGCTTTCGGAGAGTACATTCTCCCTCGTTCTTTCTGAAAGAGAGGGAGAGTGTACTCTCCGAAAGCTTAAATAAAAAACTTTCGATTTTTTCCAAATTTTAGTGGGCTTCCTACAAAATACAATATATATGCATGTCTGTGTGTTTGTATTTCATATACTATATAATACTGTATGTGATATTTGCTTTTTAAATTCTATGTAATTATGCGTACATGTAAATGTTATGTGATCGTTTTTTCCTCAGGCCCTGGTCGAAACATGAACTTCGCCAACCTTATGTTAATTTGCCTACAATTATCCTAACACTTAGGGGCGTAACAACACGGATAATGTATTCCCGGGACGGTCCTGCTTATGTCTACCTTAGTGAGCAAATCATAGGCTGCATCGCTTATTACTTCCTAGCCACAGAATAAATCTCGGCCCGAGAGAGAGAGAGAGAGAGAGAGAGAGAGAGAGAGAGAAAATCGTCAACAACCATAATCAATAACAGGTATTGTCCAAGAAATTATAGGCCTACTCTCTCTCTCTCTCTCTCTCTCTCCTCTCTACTCTCTCTCTCTCTCTCTCTCTCTCTCATACTACAGTGAATATGGATATGGATATATATTATTATATATATATATATATATATATATATATATATATATATATATATATATATATATATATATAGGTAGAGAGTAGTAGATAGCTAGATATACACATATTAAGATTACCATCGTTATTGTGTTCCACTGAAGGAATGGCTTCCGATTCTCATCAATTCTGTTGGGAAGAGGTTGTAGCCCCAAGCCTATCTTGTGATCCACCACATTCATCAAAGTTTAGTATATAGGTAGTGGCTGGTTACCCATCCACGACCTGAACACGCAGGTTTTTGGGTTCTTTTCCGGGCAAGATATGAAATTGGGAATTGTCTGTTTTCCATCTTGTGTGTGGAAGTTCCTGTTCTTTGGACTTTAGGGCATCAGGGAACTCGTCTGCGAAACGCGTTTGTAGGCGAGATTAAAAACTGAAGGGAGACATTAGTATATTATCTTTAAAAGTTGCTTTGTTGTGATATTAAACAGCGAGGCAATCGTAAACATAAATAAATAGATCCTGTGTTGAGCTTTTGACGAACCTTGTTGATGAGAGAGAGAGAGGAGAGAGAGAGAGAGAGAGAGAGAGAGAGAGAGAGAGAGAGAGAGAGGGATGTAGAAGGAATGGTTATAACGATCACAAATACAGAATATTTTGAAAAGCTTTGATCTTATCGTTTTAAGACAGATATGATAAAGGATGTTGTTTGGTTCCGCTTTGTGAACGTTAACAAAACTTAATAATATATATATATATATATATATATATATATTTTATATATATATATAACTATATAATATATAATATATAATACGTGTGTGTGTGTGTGTGTATAGATATACTTTGTTCACACATAACTCAGCAATCTGTAAGTTGTTCTGGTTACCAGAATAAGCGAAAAACATTTTGTATAGAACTTTAGATTTATTGAAAAAAAAGAGATGAGGTCAAAGAATGGTTAATTAGTTTAGAAAAAAATGATGTCCATATCATGATATACACTATACATTTTCTTTCTCCCGAAGAGCTGATGTATTATATTTTGCGATGTATTTAAATTTAGCGAGTCTTTTCGAGTCTTTTATGCTGTTCAGGAAAGATTCAGGGAAGAACCATAGTATCATTCTTCTCTCCTTCAATATATCCGTTAGTTCCTTTCTTTAGTTAACATACAGTTTATCATTCCTTTACGATCTTTTCGTTACGTCTTTCTCTCTAAAGTAGACTTACTCCAGACCCTTGTTGTCACGCCTGCATTGTTGCTCAGCGTGAGCGAACGTCCGCGGGCCACCCTTCTCCTCCCCCTAAAAAAAATCAGAGCAAAACCTTCACAGCTGTGTAGCCGCTATTTTATAATTCAGTTAGTTAGTCCATATGACCACCGCCGTCTGGCATATACAGTACAAACCATGCCAAGCCTCTCATTTCATTCCTCCTCCCTCCCCCCTCCCTCCCCCAACCTTTGCTGCCCTGACACCCCTACCGTCCACATCCTATCCCTCCCCTCCACTGTTTTACTCTGCTGCCCCATATGGCCTTCTATAGCAGTAACCTAACTCTCATCCCATCCCCCCTTCCCATCTACGTTTCCTTCTACTCCCCCCCCTCCCCCTTCCCTTTCAAGTTGCAACCAAATCACTTGCCCATTTATTGCCTATTCAACATTAGCGTTGGTGTTCAGCTCCATGACCTAGGAATGTATCGTCTCTCTCTCTCTCTCTCTCTCTCTCTCTCTCTCTCTCTCTCTTTATTTAC
>NC_087200.1:24738619-24818619 GCF_015104395.2 Macrobrachium nipponense
GGCCAGCGGCGGTGGTGGTGTTAGTGGCGGGGGGTGGGGGGGGGGGAGACACTTTTTCGGATTTTCTGGCAATGACGGAACGCCATAACCGACCATCGCTGGACGCCGCCGTGCAAACGATTTTCACCTCACTCCGACGCACTGAATGCTAATGTCTGGTCTCGCACCCACACTTTTTTTCCATTTTTTTTTTTTTTTTTTTTTGGCTACTTTGCTTGTTATTTCTGTTTTTTTCTGCGAGATATTTGCATTTCGTTAGCTTTTTTTGCTTATTGTAAGGTAAGGTATGCAATGTGTTTAATTCTTAATGAGTAATCTCGAATAAAATTTTTAAGGAAGTTCAGTTATATGTATTTGGACACAATAATGTTTAATCGTCCCCCCCCTTTTTTTTTTTTACCTTCGCTATTTCCTACTCCTTGACCTTGTGAAGAATATAATATGAAAGCTTGTGTTTCTGGTAGAGTGACAGCAAAATAATTATGACATTTCTTATAAGTTTTCTCGTGCCATAATTCATTAGCGCTGGTGCACACTTGTAAATGAGTCCATACATAACGAGAGTAGCATGTTCGAGTCTCCTCCATACTCGGAAGTTCTGTCTACTCGACACATCCTTCGTTCGTGTAAATAATTTCTTCACCGAGGACTGTCCGAAATGCGTCTTGTCTGATCGACGGTACCCATCACCTGGGTGTGTAAACTTCCTGGTCTGTCTAGCCGTCAAAGAGTGACAGAGGTGTGTGTATGTGTCCCCGTGATGTCCCCCATTCCCTTCCCCATCGTTTTGGGCCAGGTCAAGTCCCCGTTGTTTGTTACCTTGTATCTCAGGGACTCTAATGCGTCCCCTGGCCATTTGTGACAGTTTTATCTATAACTTGTAACATAACGTGGCGGCGCATCTGACAAGTCTATCTATATTTTCTATATAGACCGGGTCCCCGCCACTTGCTCCCCTAATCAAGATTCTGTCGCCGGCCAAATACGAATAATGCGGCCTGTTGATATCGCCTCCCCCCCCCCCCCTCTTTCTTCCTCCCTCCCTCCCTCCCTCATCCCTCTCCCTCCCTCCCTCTCTCTCTCTCTCTCTTCCAAATCAACGCCCCCAACATCACACGAATTATCGACACCAGGTTCAATGTCCGATTTTTTTCTTTATCGTTAGTGTGTGTGTTTTGGAGGATATTTGTATGTTGATGAGGAGCATACACTTCATTAGGCCCTCTCTCTCTCTCTCTCTCTCTCTCTCTCTCTCTCTCTCAAAGGCAGCTAAGATATATGCGTTGTTGTTTTTTTTTTCGAAGTGGCACCCACTTTAAAAAAAAACTAACTACTTAGCAAATTATCTATTTAAACAGAAGACTTAACGGTTGGTCTCAACGAGTGATTATAAATAAAACTCGTCAATTTGAATATTTATGTCAAGACAATCTGAGACGTTTGGAAGTAGACGAATTTATTCCATTAATTCGCTTTCAAGCTCTGAATGGTAGCGGCAAGAACTTCGTCAGGAGGAGGAGGAGGAGGAGGAGGAGGAGTTTCGCCAGAAGCGTCACACATCGTCGTTGTCAAACCTAAGACTTGATAAAGGCGCGAACCAATACCAAAGCAGCTTTGTCCAAGAGGAAATATTTACACTTTATCGTTATCAGCCAAGTCTCTCTCGGCCATTAGGTCGATCATATTGCCACGCCTATAATGATGTTCTGATTTTTTCTCTCTCTCTCTCTCTCTCAAGAGGTGGTGGAGAGAGAGAGAGCGAGTTAAGTAGAAAAATATGTAATTCGATTGTTTTACTTCCTCTTAGTTATCATTGTTCAATTAATATCAAATTGCGGTAACTTTATAACCAGAGGTTGCTGATTCGTTTTTACTTGTTCTCAATAACTTGAGGTTATATTTTGGTTAAATTTCTTAAGTATGTGTATATGTATTTAATTAATCTCGTGTATATATATATGTACACACAACATATAATATATATTATTTAATATCTATATATATATATATTAATTATTATATATATATGTGGTATTCATGTTTTATATGAATATATGAGTCATGTGGCTGTAAGCATGGTTTCTATTGAGAAAAATTATCACAAGTGTAAGTCGGGTTCTATTGAGTTATATATATATATATATATATATATATATATATATAATATATATATATATATATATACATATATAGTATATAACAGTGCATATCTATTAGTGCTAAATGTATTTTGTGTTTGTACGTAGCTACGTAGATGATTTAGTTATCATAATAGACAAAAGTAACTATCTTAAAGGAATCCAAAACGTCCCCACAAACATTGAATTCGGTGAGAGAGAGAGAGAGAGAGAGAGAAGAGAGAGAGAGAGAGAGATGCTGTTTGCATGGTTTTCGAGTTTTCACCAGTGCAGATAGTCATTCAGAGATAACAGGATATGTAACTGAAAGCTTGAATTGCAGGATATGTTTATTGATGACTATGATACGTTCTCTCTCTCTCTCTCTCTCTCTCTCTCTCTCTCTTTGTGTTGTGGAACTCTTTGTTACTTATGTTTGCCATTACTTTGTTCATTTGTATAAATTTAGCTAACATCTGACTTGGGATCTGAAAGTGGAAGCAGGCAGTTGAAATAAATTGAAATAACGCATACTCGTTGAAAATAAAAAAAAAAAAAAAATGCATTTACCGCTTGTTTTCTTATATACGATAGTTTTAAGAAGTCGTGAGATCGGTGAAGAATGTGAGACCAGTGAGGAAGGAATTTCCTCGATTTTGAAGACTAGCCACAAGGATTTCGGTTAGCAGTAGATCCTCACGTGTTTATAAGCTTAATACAAAGAAAGGTTTGAACAAAGAGGAAAAGTCTAGTAGTTAAGCGCTCCTTAGAAATATTGTTCTATATCAACTTTCGTAATTAAGTATTGCTATTTAAATGTGTACATGTGTAGTTGTACAGTGTTTGTGTGTGTGTGTGTGTGTGAGGGCAGGTGGCGAGGTTGGCCTCTAAAGCCCGTCGATGATCCTACATGTCGACGTCGATGGAGCTGGTTTTTATACCAAGTACAAGTTATGTCTCCGGCAGAAATTGCATATCACCCTTGTTTTTATTCTGATAGATTTATGTAGAGGCGATTTTCCGCCGAAGAGGTGGATGGATAGTGAACGAAAAGACGACAGAAAGAAAGAAAGAAGAAAAGTCGACCGTTGGCCCCAGGTGGCAGGGGGATTACATGGTGGGGAGGGGTCCCTTTGGGGAGCCGGGCATGAATATTACCGCCCGTGATAGGGGCGACCTATATGCATAGTTCTGATAAGACGCCATTAGAATATTAATGTAGGCGACAGGATGCTCTAATGGGTTAAATATCACACCGATGGCGTGACCCTACGATGTAGAGAACTGCTGTGTTAACTAGCCCATGCATAGGCGGGTAGGGGCAGTAAGAGCAGCAGCAGCAGCGGGGTTGGGGACAAAATGGTATGGAGAAATCGCATGGGCACCAGATTAAATACAGATGCCCGTATACGAGTGTTAATTTACGGAAAGCGCTTTCTCTCTCTCTCTCTCTCTCTCTCTCTCTCGTCTCTCTCTCTCTCTCTCTCTCTATATATATATATATATATCTATATATATATATATATATATATATATATATATATATATATATGCGCTTGTGTACGTTTTATAGTTATGCACGTACATACGTATTTATTAAAAGAATTTTATCAAAAGTCGGAAGATTCATGATCTGCATGTCAGCTTGACATCTCACCTTTGGAAAAGAAAATGGCGCATCGTCCGCGGGAATATATCTCGCATTGTTAGGTTAGCGAGATGGTTTGCCTATCCCTCTCAAATACTTAAAAGGTTGATTTGGCCTCTTAACTGCTCATTTATTATTATTATTAGCACAATTTACGGCCTCGACATTTCCTTCATTATCTCTTATAGACTTCGACATTTCTCTCTCTCTCTCTCTCTCTCTCTCTCTCTCTCTCTCTCTCTTTTTCTTTTATTTATTTGCTCGTGGTTACTACTATCTTGACACATTTTCCTTACTTCGTTCTTGGTTTTTGGGCCTCCTCGAAGTGTCAAGGAATGCAATGCTGGTTCTCATTGCTAAATTACCTCCCGTTTAGCGATGACTGGTTTCGACTTATGCATTTTCCATTTTCCTTTTTTATTGTTTTGGACTGGCTTTCGGTTTCTACCTCCCTCTTTATCGGTGAATGGTGTCTGCTTCTACATTCTGTTCATTACTCTTCATTATTGGCTTGTGCTTTCCGTTTCTCCACTCTCCTCTGCCTCCCGTTTATCGGTCAGTGTCGTCTGCCTCCACGTTCCCTTATATCTCTTTCTTTTTATATTTCTCTCTACTTCTGCATTCACTTATTACCTCATATTATTGGCTTGTTTCAGTTTCTTCACGTTCCAATTTGCCTCTTACTTATCGTTAAGTGGTTTCTACCTCATTTCCTCCTCTTATTGTTTTGGGTTTCTGATTTTTCGTTTTCCACTTTACCTCCTATTTATCGACACGAGTGGTTTCTAAACCTCTGCTGTTTCCTCCGCTCCTTTTTAATGTTTTTTTGTTTTTCTGTCCCTTAATCCCCTTCGCTTTTATCATTACACACCGCTTATTGTACTTTGTTGTTGTTGTTCCTCTTCTTCGTCTTCTTGCTGTTGTTGTTTTGTCGGGGAGTAGGAAAGGTCTATGGAAAAGCCTTAAACGGTCTGAAAAAGGTGTTTCCGCGTTGAGTTAAAGAAACAGGAATTTTAGGATATTTATGATTTATTTATTAGAATGAAAAAGTAAAAAATAAATAAAGTCCATGTTAAACAGTACAGAACAAATATTTCTAAACAATATATATATATATATATATATATATATATATATATATATATCTATATATATATATATATATATATATATAGCGTATTTATTTTAGTTTTCGTCGATGAAACAATACTACTCTACCATAGATTTTATACGCGCCGCGAGTAAGCTGGAGGTCGAATCACGCCTTGTTTAATTTTCATAAAGTTAGCGAATCACTACTGGTTTAAGCTTTACTTGTATAGCTGTTCATAACATCACCCAAGTTTTAAAAATGAAATTGTAAACATCAAACACAAACTTTGAATTTAGTGTATCAGTAACTCTCGGCGCTAGAGGTATATATGGTGCAGGAGAGAGAGAGAGAGAATCTCTCTCTCTCTCTCTCTCTCCTTTTATTCCTTTATCTCGCACCGGTCTCTACGACGCCATCAGGATGGAGGGACAATGGCTCCTCTCATCTCTTAGATTATACATACAAAATAAATGATGCTCAATGGATTATTAAGTTGGGATCCTTTCGTGTTTTCCTTTTGTCTCCTCGACAAAGGATGAATGAAATTCCCTTTTTCCTCTTTTGAAGTTTTATGTTTTTAGTTTAATATGTAAGTATATATTATGTAATAACATAAATGAACACATGCACACACACACTGTTGGACACGCTGGCGCTTACACAGTATACAAACACACACACACACACACACACACAAAGGGGGCCCTCAAGGGTAGTGCACATGTAAAGTTGATTTAATACTCCTTATACTTATCTCGCTGTGTAACTTCGCTACATTGTGCTAACTCCTTTGAGTAATTGTCTGTTTATAGCATTAAACAATGTCCTCAAAAGGGAGTATTTCTCTCTCTCTCTCTCTCTCTCTCTCTCTCTCTCTCTCTCTCTCTCTCTCTCTCTCTCATATATGTAGCATTCTGCCAGTTTTGTTTATTATGTAGCCTTAGATTATGTTAGCCGTATCGTAATTATATAACAAATTAGATTAACTTATGTTTTGGATGCCTGGGAAATGGGAGTTGTCTGCTTAGCTTACTGTATTCTTCATCCTCTTCTCCAAATTACATAGTATTCCATAATTTTGATTTATTTGTCTCTTATTTGTTTGTATTTGTATGCAAGCCGCAAGTCGCTTATCGGAAACGGAAATAAGTGCTGAAGTTAAAGGAATCCGTTAAAAAAAAAAAAGAAAAAAAACTTAATCGCAGTTCTGACACGCTGTAGAGTTCCGTAGTCGTAAAATTTGCGAGACACCCCCCCCTCCCATTTTTTTTCCAGATTTTTGTTATGCCCGTGTACCCCCGGCCATAAATCTTTACCGTCAAGAATTAAAACTGTTATTGCAGAAACTCGAGTTACTATTCAATAGCGCTACTCATGTTGCAAGGCGATTGCAAAATGAAAAAAGAAAAAGAAAATGGTGCTAAGTGGAATTCAATAAGTATTCTCGAGTTGAAGTGTGATGGCGGAGAGGAAGGGGTGTTTGTGGGGGTGGGGGGGTGTGGATGGGAGATGTCGAAAGAGGTGGGATGGAAGAGGGAGGGGGGTTGAATGGGGGGGGTGGGGGGGAGTAGAATGTTGCACTTGAAGAATTTTTTTAGGGGGGAGTGCAGGATGGAGGGGTCGTGGGGTGAAGAAGGGAGTGAGGCTGGCATATGTACAATAACTATGAGTTTGGTATTTTTTCGGGTGGATTGGAATGTTCTTGGGCGCATAAATGTGACTGATTTCCATGAATCATTTTCTCGTTTATCGCCCGTAAAGGGTTTGGTATCATATCTTTACGTTCACTTAGGCTTGTCATCCAACTAAAAATAACTGATGGATCATCTGCGACTTAGTCTTAAAATTTCTGGAATTCGATGATCTTCTACGATAAAGATTAGAGAGGCTCGTAACGAGTGGGAAAGGGGGTATTTGTGGGGGAGGGGTGATAGAGAAGGGGTGGGGTTGGGGGGGGGGGGTGGGGGGGGGACACTCAGACACGTTTTGGTACAGGTTTTGAAAAGAACAAAAACGCCGTCACGAAGATATTGAAAGGGGATGGGTGGCGGTTCAGCATTCCGGTTGTGTTTTCTATTTTTGTTTTGAACAAATAAATAAGTGATGGAACCAATATGGCGGTACAGAAAAATTTTCATGTGCCGTATTGTTTCATCGTAAGACCTTAAAGTAATGTGATTTATGTGAAAATAAAAAACGAGGTTTCTTTAAAAAAAAAAAAAAAGAAAGTCGAAAACAAATTGTAGTGAAAAGCGAAGCTTAGAATTTTTCGCATCAAAGATAGTTAGATACGTAATTATAAAATGGACAGACGTTACGCTGCAGCAAGATGTCCAGTCTTTATACCCCACCAGAGGTCTTTGGAATGTCCTATTCATCTTTAGTTTCTGTAAACTTTACTTTGTAGACAGGAATCTTTCACCTTTTGCTTCCAGGATTGTTAAAGCCCAGTAGATGAATAAATCATATTTTGCTTCATTCACACGTTTAATTACTTCATTAATTGACTTTGATTTCTTACGTGTCTCTGTACGTTTGTAATCCTACTTCCCGGAGCACTAGAAAAGTGTAGGGCGTTCAGTCTCGCTCAGTATATGACAGTCTGTTTAGGGATCTAAACCTTTCTTAGAACTCTAGTTATCACATCCTTTTCACAATATAGTAATTATTTATTCACCGTAATGTCGTTTTCACGTTCACTAACCAAATTAATTACATTCGGTCTTTTGCACCTAATTTAGGTCATAACTTAATTTTTTTAAATATTATTTTTATTTAACTTGAAAGTACCGGTAAAACCGGTGGCCACTCTTAGATCCATGTACCATTCCCAGGAGGGACCTGGTTCACTTGTTGTCCAAATTCGTGTGTTTTCTCTCAAGCAAAGAAACAGAATATAAGAAAATGTTTTTGTTGGATTTCGTTGATGACCATTATTTCTGTGACGCCGGTGTTTTCTTCACAACCAGTAAGTCAGTCAGTCAGTTTGTTTCTCATCTTGGGAATTTTTGTGTGTAAAGTGAGGTTTACAAGTGAGGAAATCCAAAAATAAAAGAGACAACACAGAAATGAAAAGGATAATATTGGCGAACCTACGTCGTAGAAGGGAAAAACGGAAGCGGGGCTAAAATTCCAAAGCTCCATAGAACAAGGAATACAAAACTGCGCCTGTAATAAGTCGAAAAGTAAATGAGAAGGAAAGAAAAGAGAGACAGGTCACGATAAAAAAAAAAAGAAGCAAATGATCGGCAAAGCGCAGGAAAGAGAATTCTGCAAATAGAAAAGCGAACATGAGAGAAAATAATGCTTGGCTTACCTTGGAATGAATCAGGTTTGTAAGATTATACTTGTGATCATCCTACACCGAGTTAACTGCTGAACTTTCTTGTAACAAAATTTTTTTCTCGTCATTTTATTCTCATTTTTTAAGCCTTAAATGAAGGATTGAACGAAAGACTTGATTACTGAAAAATATGTTTTTTATTATTTTTTATTCATTCATTTATTTTTTAAGGAGTGATAATTCTATTCTGAAGTTGTCCTCTCTTATAAACTATAGTAGATTTACATCAACCGTGCATTTGATGTCTAGCCCAGTCCCATACGGCGTTCCTAATTGGCCGTTGATAAGTCAATCACAGGGCTGGAAACTCTCTCTCGTGAGAGAGAGTTCACATGGATAGGATCTATGTTCCACCGCTCCTGAGGGATACCTCTTTTCAAACATCCCTCTGGAGAAGTGGAACATACATCCTGCCTAAGTGAACTCTCGAGAGAGACTGAGAGTTTCCAGCCCTGTGGTTGGCTTATCAACAGCCAATCAGGAGCGTCGTAAGGGACTGGCCTAGACATCAAATGCACGGTTGATGTGAACCTACCTAGACACCGTTCACATTTGTTCCTTACTCAGATTTTAATTCTTAGATATTTATGGTATCGGTTACCGGGTAAGTTTACTGTTTATGCCGCAAAACGCGAGATGAATCGACACGGAATAAATGCCCCTGTAAATTCATACCTGTAAATAATAGCCGTAGATACAGGATCGAAAACTCCAGTTACAGGACAATAATTCTTAAGTGGCTTTTTTTTTTTTTTTTTTTTCGTAAAGTGATATGCTCCTTGGAAGAGTTGAGAGAAGCGGATATTATTTTGTCCTCTCTCGAACGCTATTTCGCTGACTTTCCTAACTGCCTCCTACTGCTGCTTGTGTGATTGTGTTCCTCACCAAGCAGATTTTATTAATTGCTGGATAAAGGGTTAGATTGCCTCCCCGTCCGTTGTTGTGTCTTCGTCGTGATTCACTCTCTTCGTTATGACTTTTTATTACGATTGTGAACTGGATTCTCTCTGCTTTCGTTTTGAGTGGCGAATTCGACGGCTCAAATCTCAATCCTCTTCCTGACCTCCGTCCTGGACGCTAAAAATGGGCATTATGTTGCCTATGGCGTTGAAGTTTGCAGTGAACGAAAATTAATATTTTTGCGTATAACGATCTGTTATTTATACTTTAAAGTAGAGCGGTTTTTTCTTATTTGATACCTAATTTTATGGATTATATCCTTCATTTTCCTTACTCGTCCTGGGCTGGATATGGACAATAGGTTGTCTATGCCACCGACCTTTGCCGTCAACGTTAATAGATCTTTTGTAGCGTATGACGATTAGTTGTTTATAGGTTAAAGGCGAATTTTTTTTTTATGTAACAAATTACTCGAAAGATTTTTAAATTTCATAAATATACTTTGTGGATGAATATCCCTCATTTTCCTTAACTGCGTACGAGGCTGGATATGGACATTAGGTTGTTTATGTCACCGACCTTTGCAATTAATGGTAATAATTAATTTTGCGTATAACGAACAGTTATTTAAACATTAAAGGAGAATGAAGTACGTTTTTTTATTGTAAATTAAACGGAGAACGTTGAAGTGACCGGCATATATATCGCTGATCATCACCATGAAACGCCATGCAGAATAAAGCACGCGCAATGCATAATTTTCGAAAGCAAAGGAGTTGCTTTGAGATTGCCTATGAAAGAGAATCGTATCTATCAATATAGCTTGCAGCATTATATTTATGCTTAGATAATGCGCAGTTGCATTAAGGGAAGTTGCTTTGGTGTGCAGTTGGTTAGTGCTTGCTATTGCTCCGTCCACATTGCATTCTTCTTCTTGCATCTCTTTGGTTCCTCATTATTCACATGTCACTCATATGCTAGGTGTAAGCATCTTTTAAAAGATGCATAACAACCCCACAGCAGCGCCCCGCCCCCCCTCCAGCCTCCCCCTCTCTCTCTCTCTCTCTCTCTCTCTCTCTCTCTCTCTGATAGCGCATCTTTTCTGTCTACTGGATTCTCGTATTTATTAATAAATGCTTGTACTGAGGCGTTCCTTGTAAGTGTCTTGTATTCCACCATCGTATCATTTTAAATATATATATAGTATATATATTATATATATATATATATATATATATATATATATATATATATATGCTACTTCCAGTCAGCTTTCGTTCATCTTTTATCATTGCATTACATTTCATCGTCCATATATCTCATAGTCATTAGGGGCGCCAAGCAATTTATTCCCAGATACTGATGCCGACAAGATGTAGCCGATCTGTTGAGTACTCACTCACTCGTCTGCTTGGAAAACTGTGCTGGTTTCAATTTCGATCGCGCGCAAACACTGTGGCGAGGCTTGCGTCAGCAAATTGAATTTTATTGATTTTTTCCCCGTGTTGTTATGCGTTTTTGTAATGTTTTTCCTGTGTGTTACACCTCTAAATGCAAGTGTCTTCGGTAGGGTTGATAAACTTGGTTGTTTTGACTCGAAAAAAAAAAAGGGTATTGATTATGGAGGGAAATAATAGCAAATGGTGTCATTCATTATATTAGAATATTTCCGTTGGAAATAACATTAGCGAACGAATAATGGAATTAAAATATACTTCTCTTCTCAAGGCTTCACACATATGCAAAAGCCAGACCCAATTCTTAAAAAAAAAACTAAAACAAACTACAAGTACTTTAAAAGAAAGCTTGAACTGCTTCACTCATACAATGTTAAATAATAATAATAATAATAATATTTAACGGATTCGTTTACAGGTCAGTTGATTTAACTTTCTCAATTCCTTGGGGAGTAGTACAGGCCAAACCGCAGGTTAAATTCATGCAGCAAAATAAAGATTTCTGTGATATGTGTTGCAGAAACAGTTATGGATTTCGTTTATTGCTTCTCTGTTT
Source organism: Macrobrachium nipponense (assembly GCF_015104395.2). Taxonomy (NCBI): domain Eukaryota; kingdom Metazoa; phylum Arthropoda; class Malacostraca; order Decapoda; family Palaemonidae; genus Macrobrachium; species Macrobrachium nipponense. Next base: position 24,749,734 of record NC_087200.1, read on the forward strand.
TATGATTGTCAGAGTCGGGAGAAATATAGCAATGCTCTTGCTCCATCTCGTGATCTTTTCACTCGCCTGTTTATTCATTTATTCATCTTATGAGTAGGTTATTGTGTATCCCGAAAATGTAAAACACTCCGTTTTTTATTTTCTGTCACTTTTTTTTTTACATTAAGATTCACTTACGTGTTTTTATATGTGCTCTTTATATATATATAATATATATATATATATATATATATATATATATATATATATATATAATATATATATATAATATATATATATATCTATATATATATATAATCTTATATATATGTTCTTATATATGTATACATCTAACTTATATACACAAACGTCATATATAGTATATATATATATATATATATATATATATATATATGTATATATCTATATATATATATATATATGTATGTGTTTGTGGGGGGTGTATTTGGAGAAGACACGTGATAGTAATTTACTTTGAAGCTTAAGGACTAGTATATGTTTTTTTCCCTCATGTAAACCAGAAACGATCTAATTTATATGATATCGAGACAAAACAGAAATGCTCGTTGCATCTTTTCCGAAATAGCGTCGTGGTGTTACGTTTTGTAAAATCGAATAAAGTTGTTCCATTCTCAGGGAAAGATTCCGCTGCGCGCCCTAATAATATTAGAATTTAATGTTTGATGTTAAGATTAATGATAGATTTACGATATTCTCTTCGATATTAAATCCGAAGTGCATAAGGCTATAATTATAGCATGTCATCGTTTGATTGATAAATGTTCGCCCAGCTCCAGTTTTATATTTATTTTTTTCCCACTCTCTCTCTCTCTCTCCTCCTCTCTCTCCCTTGTATTTCTCCTCCGCCGGTGTAGATGATTATCGCCGAAGCGTTTCTAGAATAACGAACCGCCTCGAAATGTTTGCTGTAAATATGCGAACGTCTATAAAGCAAATTGAAAAATGCCAAATGACTGTCAGAACGAGGTCGGACGGAGAGAAACAACGCGGAGTCTTGTATCATTTGATACGGGTTTTTACATAGATATGAAGGAATATATAATTACTGCGTCTCATATTTTCGGCGATAAATTGGAAGTCGTCCCGCTTTTATCGAAGCCCTGAATAAATTAGAGCCTTTGCGAATTCAGGAACTGTCTCGTAGATCCCGGCGGTTATCTCGATCCCAAATGTTTCGTTAATCCGTTTGGCTGTTTGACCTGACACTCGTTTATCTTTTATCGACTCTCCTATCGTGAGGATTTTCCTTAACATATTCCCTCTCGAATTATATCAGCCCTCTGGATTACCCACCAGAGGTGAAGCAAGCTTCTTCCAATGTCCGCCCCCACTTGTGTTTCTTCTGCCTTCTGAAGGACAATGAGAGGAGAGAGAGAGAGGAGAGAAGAGAGTGAAGAAGAAGAGAGAGAGAGGGTTTGCTTTCCATTCTAATTGGAACTTGTACCATCCAGCTTATTTGTCGCATATCTATCCTGAGAGAGAGAGAGAGAGAGAGAGAGAGAAGAGAGAGAGAGAGAGAGAAATGCCTCTTCCAATTGAGGTTCTATTAGCCATGCTATTTAGTTATCTCCTCAAGGGGAGAGAGAGAGAGAGAGAGAGAGAGAGAGAGAGAGAGAGAGAGAGAGAGAGAGACCCCTCTTCGTTCCCCCTCGCCCCCCCAAAACAGGTTTCCTAATTTGGATCGTATCGAAACGAAGCTCCGATATTCATATTGCCACATTTTTAGCATTTCAAAGGATACATTTTTGATAAGGTTATTGGTTCGGCTCATAATGTCTTGTGTTGATGGTACAAACGTATCTTAAAGCTATCTTTTATATTTTCGGTTTTCTCTTATCCAAACGATCATATCAGTTTTGGGGGCCATTCACCCCTCCCCCCCCACTCTTCTCTTCCTCCTCTCCTCCTCCTCCTCCTTCTTTCCATTCCTTCTTCCACTCACACTTACTCCATTATCGCTCTACTCCTCCATCTTTTCATCTTGCTATCTCTTCTCTTCCTGTTATCTTACTGTCTATTGCTTATGTTACTAATTCATATTGTTGTCTAATTTTCTTTATTCCTATATATATATGTGTGTGTGTGTAATTATAAATAATATATATCATGTAATATAAATCCTTCTTCTTTTATTATTTATATTATATATATATATATCTATATATATATATTATATATATATGATAGGTATGTTATGTATGTATGTATAGTATTATTCTATATTATATATTATATAATATATCTTTATATATGATATATATATATAATTATGGATTGTATAGATATATTATGTCGTTGTGGTAATATGCCGTTTGTGTGTGTGGGTGCTTTTATTTGAACTATCCCCAAGTACTGTGACCCACCACTAATTTTTAACTGACTGCCTGGTCCTTTGTCCTACAGTCGAGAATGAGAAATGCGCTGATCAATAATCTTACTGCATCTATATGTGTATTATTATTATAATTATATATATTAATTTGGGTTCTTATATATTGTATATATATATATAATAAAATGTAAATATATAATATACACACATATATTAATTATTATATAATAAATTAATCTATATATAGTAATTATTTAAGCTTCATTATGGAATCCCCAAGATGTCAACATCGCGGGCATTTCTTGTGGAGAAAAGCAAAGACGTCCATCGCGAGAGAACTGTTACTGAGAATGCTTATTAATTATCTTTTATTTTTTTTTTACCATAAGTGACGCGAAGAACGAAGATTTCCGGAATGTTTTTCCATTTTTGAGTTCGCTCTTGTGGGAATGTGCACTTTGACATTCTTTTTTTTCTTTCCTGTTCAGGTCCAGTGATGCGCCTGGTATTTAGCGGTGAAATGCTCATTTCTTTGTTAGTTGTAAATTCGTTTGAATGTCGCTTTCTGGAGCACAAATGTTTATTTAATTGTTGCAATAACAATGTAAATATATATATATATTATATATATATATAATGATATATATATATATATGTGTGTGTGTCGTGTGTGTGTGTGTCGTGCGTGCGGACTTTCGGACCCATGATCAGTGGAGTTAGGCAACATCGGACCTAGTCATTAAACGAATGGATGACCGTCACCAGACGCCAAATCTCATTTGCCCCGTTTCAGGTAATTACGCTTTTGTGTGTGTATGTATGTGTATGTATATATGTGTATATATATATATATATATATATATATATATATATATATATCTATATCGACTATATATCTATATATATATATATATATATATATATATATATATATATATATATATATATATATAGATAGATAGATAGATAGATAAGCGAATACCACAGGAAAATGATAGTCAGAAATCTAAGAGCTTTCGTTTTTACTAAGACATTGTCGCTTATTTAATGACGTCACGTGTATCTACTGTGATTTTTTATGTATGTATATATAGATATAGATAGATATAAAATGTAAACTATATCGTTATTTTTTTCCCTAAGAATGGTTTGGTAGTAGCTATAATTGTATTTGCCATTTCCATATTTCACTATATGCAGTGTTTTTTGTTTTATTTTTAGAAATGTTCGTCCTTTCCTTTTATAACAACTGAGTGGTAATCATTTGTTTATTTCTTTCTTTTCAGGTGAGTTTATCAACTGAGTTTTCCCACTGTCACTTATAGTGAGTGAGTACAGTTTGACTAAGTTATTTATTCATGTATTTCGGTATTCATGTTCACGTTTTTATTTATTTTGTTTTTTATTCAAGTTAGGAAATGGTAATCTTTTTCCGTATGTATATACCATGTTGTTCACACTGGTTCACAGCACAAGGCACTTTTTTTTCAGTTTTCAGTCAATTTTCCTTTGAATTTGTCTTTATTTTCTGACGTCTGTGTGAAAGTCTTTTTTTCAATTTTGTTAATAAGGTGCAGCAAAGCGTTTCTTTGTATCAACGCCATAAAATGTCAATCAGAGATTAAGGCGATTTTAATGCGGTGGTTTCTCTAACATATAAATATTTAAAGTTAATTATACAATCTGCGCAAATATTTATCTTGACTTGTCACATGTTCAATTGAAAAGAAGTCATGGCAATGGATTTTTTTATATTCATAATTATGATGTATCTCGCCTCGAGTACCCGTTCAAAGAAGTCTATTGTGCTTTGATGAAAAATGTGTTTATCGTTGGTAGAAAATACAAAAAATTATTATTCTAATATTTATATGTAGCTACTGAGGAACACGTTAGAGGTCTGGATTTCGTTATCTAAAATGTTCATTATTATTATCCACTGCGTTGTTTATATTTTACTCTCAATTGCAATGAGTATGTCCAATGTTATAAATCTTTTATCCGTACATAATAATGTTTTATTTTATGTTTTTATTATTATTATTATTATTATTATTATTATTATTATTATTATTATTATTATTATTATTATTTAAAAAGCATTCTGAACAAAATTCAATAAAAGGAGTTAGTGATAAAACTATTCGTTTATAATTGCAGTAGAATTACTACAATAATGACTTTTTATTTTTCATATAGTTGATTAATATTGCATCAATAGTATATATATATATATTTAATATGATATATATATATATATATATATATAGATATATATATATAATATATCATCGATATAAGAAATCAGTAAAATTTGGCCGTGTTTCCGTTTATATTTCTTACATTGTGTCATTACTGGCCTTTATTTTTTTATGGATTTCACATAGATCTTTTTTCACTCCATGTAGTTTTGTGAATAGTTAAATTCGATATTAATAATTCGAGTTTTCTGGTCGCAGTACTGTTTACTTCTTGAAGTTTTTGTATTGTATTTGATGAGAAGAGAGAGAGAGAGTGAGGAGGAGAAAAGAGAGATGAGAAGAGAGAGTCTGAAAATATTCAGATAAACTTTCCAATCTATGTATTTCTATTCAAGTATAGTCTCTCTCTCTCTCTCTCTCTCTCTCAAAACACATACGCACACTTGTATACTAAGATGCAATTGATTTCTTTGCAACGGGGAGTTTCTTGCGAAAGAAAGGGGGCAGCTTTTTCCCTTTGAAACAATGAAAGCTGGGCTCAAGTTTACAAGTGTAAGCGCAGAGAAAGCCGGTATTTCGGTAAAATGTAATAGGATATTCGATCTAACGGAGGTGAGCCAGCACTTTTTTTCTCTCTCTCTTTTTTTTTCTATTATTATTTTCCATCCTTTGCGTCTGACAACAAACATGACTCAATACTGGAATATACCCGATATGCTTTATTGCGGATTTTTGACATGTACGGTTAGCAATACTCAGGTTGTTCTTATCAGGCGCATTTTTCTATTCTTTTTTTTTTTTTTTTTTGCGCTGTGGCTGCCTGACGGGTCTTCTGTTGTTGTGCGAATACAATATTAATAATGGTAATAATCATGTGGGTATGCTACAGATTGTGGTGTTCGTGTAAAGTATTACAGTATCTATATCTTTATATATACATTATATATATATTATATATATATATATATATATATATATATATTATTATATATATATATGTGTGTGTGTGTGTGTGTTGTGTGGGGGTGTATATGTATGTATGTATGTATGTGTGTATGTTTGTTTGTTTGTTTGTTTGTTTAAAGAGAGAGAGTTTTAATTTTATATATTCACGTCAACATTTCCAATGATGTGATACACGGAATGTGTCAGTCACTCCCTTGACACGACAGGCTTAAGTTATATTTCAGCTCTTATTCCTCGGTTACATAAAAGTCTCTGACCAAAGGGGCTACTTGGCAACTCTCTTTCCAATAGGTATATAATTACATCAATTATCTTAAATGCCTGTAAGAAGCAACGGGTAATGTGAACCAACCCGTCCACGGGCGCATTTTATTATCACTTTACCCACACGGCCTTCCATGAGGTACGCTCTCTCGCACGGAGTCGAGTTTGTGTATGTTGCAGTGTTTTTGTTTGTTTCGCTTTGCAGGATGCTTTCAGGCATCGTTTGTTGGTTAGTGTTGTACGCGTCATGAAGCCATAGATGTCGAACGCATATTTATATTGACTCCTTCAAACACATGCGGATTTTCATCAAGTGTATAATTTACGTTAATAAAATCAATTTTGTTGCCCTTATTTATGTCAGACATTTAGGCAAGTTGACAGAGACTACATTGTATCTCCCAGCCACTACTAAATATCACAAATATGATTTTCCTAGGCGTCTGATTGTTGCTGGCGGTTACATCTAAAGGCGATCACCTTTTGAGGGTTTTTAACATTAGTTTTTGGTTTCATGTGTACGGTATTTTCTTTCCACACACACACACACACACACACACACACACATATATATAATTTGCTATTGAAACTCGGGTATTTGAGACTACTCTCCTGATGAAGTCTGTAGTTATCTTGCACTAGATCAAGATGTTCTCACTGGATTTTATTATTTACTTAAATTCGTATGTTAATCGTATGTTTTGATATTTTTCGTTTAATTTTCCCTTGAGGGAGAACCGCTCCCTTTTTTTTTCTTTAAACGCAAACTCCTCTCTCTCTCTCTCTCTCTCTCTCTCTCTCTCTCTCTCTCTCTCTCTCTATATATATAAATAATCATAATATATATATATAGTATGTATTAATATATATATATATATATATATATATACAGTGTCACAATTATTAATTCGCTTTTTTTTTTTTTAGCGAAATGTGTTTCAGACGGCCTGTAGCATTCGAATGCTTATGTGAATCTTAAGCGAATTCCTCCAGACTAGGTTTCCATGGTTCCAATTACATTATTTATTTTTGCCATTTTTATTTTCCTTCCCCTCCCCCATGCCCGTATTCGTATGCTATCTTTCCTTGGTATATTTTTAATAGACGATCTGTGTTTGTATAGAAGACCGGTGCTGGAGATCAACTGCGATCTACAATTAACATGGAAAAGCGTCCAGGGCCTCCGAAAGAATACACCTCTGAATATGCATTGAAAAATTCGCTACAGAAAGAATAGAACGAATTTCGCTGGCGTTCGGCCGTTCGACGATTGTTTCGTCCCGCTCTGGAAATTTTCATTGTTTGAAATGTCCTTCGTTTCGACTTGCGAATTTCGTCTGTATTCCGTAGGTGGTCTGTGTAACAACGTTGTCATTCCTGATTGCAATGCTATTGAGAAGAAAAAAAATAATACTGAGTTTCGTGTTATTTTTCTTGGCCCTTAGTAGGGAATCGAGCCTTGTAAGTTTGGAACTCTTCGAACGATCATTTTTCAGAAGATGAAGAGAAATCTGAACCTGACCAGTGTTGGCATAAAGCTGGCCTTCATTTATTTTAAACTAAGTTGGTCTGGTGGGGGCTTGGTGGATGTGTATATTGGTGTAGGTCGGGAAAGGGGTTTGTGTGACTAGGAGGGTTGGTGGCTGTACTGGAGAGGTGCATAAGGGCTTGGGTGGGGTCGTTTGTTCGTGGGAGGGGGTAAACTGTGGATTGGGTCCTGGGTGGATTGTGGTGGGGAGGGCACACTGCGTTCAAGCCTCTTATGGTTATAAAGTTTGATCGTGACGAGTTTTTCGACGCTCACACACTTCTCTTTTTAGCCAAATCTGACATACCAAAGGAGCTGTGTGTCTTGTGGCTGCTGTCGTCTACCCGTTAGGCTCTCAATAGAGTCGGATATTGCTGTGTATTGTTTTCCTCGCCTTTTATTTCATTATTATTATTATTATTATTAATATGCCTGAATTTAGCATTAAGGCTCTGAATTAGTTTCCGTACCTCATTCACGCCGTCCTTCGCTGTGTATTGTAACGGAAGGTGGCCGATGGTTTGGACGAGTAATGAATTAAATTAGAAAAAACAAAAATTTGTGATAATTCTCTACTGGGTCGTCGATATCCCCGGCCGGCTTGTGCGCGCACTACCAGCACCACCAAGTGTGGTAGTGACGGCGGCGGCGGCGGTGGTGGTAGTGAGTGGCCTTGCTGAACGTCCTGCATTTCAGCCTAACATATTATATTGGAACCGGACCATTAATAAAAATACACTCGGCTTTGCTTACCCACCCCCGTCGGATCCCTCTACCCATCCCCGTTGGGTCCCAGTATCCACCTCTCTCTCTCTCTCTCTCTCTCTCTCTCTCTCGCTTGTCATCTCATCCCTCTTCCCCCCATCCCGCGCTCTCCGCCCGATTCGCCCCCTTACAAGCAGACAGGTATATTCTTCCACCTTTACCTAGACGTGCATATATTGTACGTGCGCTTGATGTTAAGAAGAAAAACAGCACTTATTTTCATTTCTGATTTGTCGATGCTTATGGCGTCAGTGATGATGAAAGATTATAAATAGTTTTCTTGAGATTTATCTGGATTACACGGATTATATACAAATGAATTCCATAGATTATATACTACAAATGTATTCAGTGCTAATGTGATCCAAGCAAATAATAAACCCTGGTGTGTAAGTCTTAAAGTACAGTCAGTGTATTCATCCAAGCACGTGCTGTTATGTATATTGTCAATAGGATTGCGTCATGGGTTGTGTAAAATTCTCTCTCTCTCTCTATCTCTCTCTCTCTCTCTCTCTCTCTCTGAGCTGTTATATTTATCTGTCAGATTTGAAATATTATTTATTTATGTTTGCTTTGTAATGCCAGATCCCCCCAGTTGCAGTTGGAAGAAGAGTATCGGGTTATGTCTGCCCCGAGAAACCTTACCAGCGTGGCTCTTGTTATCTCTTTGTTTCGTTCTTTCTTTCCCTCGTTTCGTTTTCTTTTTGTTTTTCCTTTTTTTTATACAGCGGTGCATGTCTGCATTACACGCGTGTTCTTTTTTTTTATAACCAGCCCGTATCAAATGTGTCTTCCCTGCATGTGTGTGCGTGCGTTTGTTTGTGTGCGTTTTTTTTTTTTAATATACTTGGATGACGCTGTTTTATATCTTGTGCCAAAAGTATCTGTTCCCCAACGGAGGCGTAGAACGGTTTAATGTAACACTCCGCCGTTTTAGAAGTAACTCACGTGCGAATCTCGGCTGTAGGTTGCTTCATTTCCCGCAGGTTGCGTCATTTTGTAGTTTTATGCTTTTCAATTGCTCATAGAGTTTTCCCTTTATAATTATAGTTGACTTCACGGTGTTTATTGCGTATTTGTTAAGACTCGCTCCTGTCAGAATCCTCATCTTTTGTGCTCCGCGCTTTTTATTAGAACTATGATTTTATGTCAGTAAAGGGTGACATTTTTGTCATTCAAAGCATTGTCATTAAGTAGGGTCCGTAGCTTTTATATATTTCCTCGACGATGCTTTAGTAATAATCTCATTTTTGAGAGAAATGTTTTTCCGTTTTAATGCAATCGTTTACACTTCACTCTTGCATTTCCCGATACTGTCAGTCTTTTATTCATTTCAGGCGCCGGTTGTGTGCAATGTGAGCGTTTTTGTAAGAAAAAGACTGATGTTTAAATTCAGCCACACCTCCCGTTTGCTCTCGTATACATAAGGAAAATAAGTAATTTTTCTTATTATTACGAGTTGGAATTAGCGGACAGATCTTTAGAGATGTTCGGTCTGGGGCTCAAGTGCTTTCATTCTAAGTTTGTTTCCATTATTCGTTCGCTAAGGAACTGAGATTCTCTCTCTCTCTCTCTCTCTCTCTCTCTCTCTCTCTCTCTCTCTCTCTCTCTCTCTCTCTCTCTCTGTGTGTGAAGGGAACTGACTTTAATTTGTATAGTCTGACGGCTGTTCGTTAGCGACTTTATTTGTTATAATTATTACTTTCATTAAGCGTCCACTATCATGTTAATTCAACTTTAATCGTGATTTCGAAGATTTCGTTTTTAATAGTTTATTTTTATTAGTGAAGGCTAGGGAACTCCGCTATGATTATTATATATAGCTGAGTTCAGCTCTGTAAAATTGAAGTTTCTATTTTCATCCCGCGGGTGATAACGTTCGTTAAACAGATAAGCAGCGAGTGCTGATAAAAGCCAGAGAGGATTAACCTGCATAGTTTATTTCGTTATCTGACAGCCGTAAATGATAGCATTCCAAACCATCAAACCCATATAATGAATATCTCCTTAACAGGAACAGTTTTCATCCATATTCATGGGCATTTTTCTACGGAATCGGCTAGAATTTAAGATGCATAGATATGTATGTTCCTCCATAAGCCAACCTGTCCTCGACCCCCAAAAACCCACCTAGTCCTATTTACTAACCCATCTTCCAACCCACCCACCCACCTACCTCCGGGACTTAATGGGCGCGTACGCCTCAAGACTATGATAAATCACTGGCGTATTTCCGAAGCCACGGTGTCATTAACACTGAATGCATTAATGAATAACAAAAATATTCACCCGTGTGTACCATTAACATAGGCATTCAGCTTTACATGAGTTCGCATATTAACCGCATAATAAGTGGGATCCTGCCGTCCGTGCCGATTCCTTCTCTCTCTCTCTCTCTCTCTCTCTCTCTCTCTCTCTCTCTCTTCTCTCTTGTGTTGTGTGTGTGTGTGTGTGTGTGTGTGTGTGTCTGAATGTTGTTTGCCTGCGTTGAACATTAAAAGCATCGAATTGTAGAAAAAAGATTGTTGGCGTCTCCACGGAGAGTTCCGAATGTGTATTTTATCTTTTACTCGGAGATAAACTTATCCCTATTCGGTCGTTTGGGCATTATGTATGAAGGTTTGGGTTGTGCATATGATATAAGGGAAGGCGCCCGTATATGGGCTCAGAGGCTGTTTCAAGCTTTTGTGTGAACTGCACCTCTCGATCTGTCTTCCTTTGTGGGCCAAGGAGTGTGTTAACCCTCCCCGGCACCCTCCATACTCACCTCCACCTGCTCTTCTCTCTCTCTCTCCTATATATATATATAATATAATATACTATATATATAATATATATATATGATAATATATATATATATATATATATATATATGTTACCTTTTCGTTTCGCACCATATCTTCTTTATCTTTATAATCATATTGTTAAGGAATCCTCTAAAGAGCGTAAATACTTATCTCCGCTTTTACAATTGGCCCACCTGCCAAGATCCGCGGAATTCTCTTATAATAACTACCTTTGTTGTTGCATTTTCTTACTGACCTTGGGGCAAAGGAGTTACGATTGTGAGCTGTGTCATTTTCCCAAGGTTTTTACCTTTTTATGATTATAAGAGATCGGGAAGAGATTTTTGAAACGCCGAAATTACAATGATTAGTAGTGCTACTATAGTTCATATCTCATTATTATTATTATTGTATTGTTGTTCTAAAAGATAATGCTTCTTGTTCTCACTATTTTGACTGCTGGGTTTTATCCATTTCCTTCTACTTGGTGCCTTTTTTTAAGGTATCAGGTTCCTTGAAATTTAGTTGAAGACGATCGGCTAGAAGACAATGTGTCTTCATTTCCGTAGGTATAGCTACGTGTTCGAATGGTCGTTCATTTATTTATTTATTTATTTTCATATATATATATATATATATATATATATATATATATATATATATATATATGTATGTATGTATGTATATATTCACTGAAATAAAGCTAAAAAAAAAAAGCAGACATTTTGCACATTCACAAGCAATGAAAATACATCGTTGTCGTGCCAAATTCATAAAAAACAAATGCTAAGCTTCAAAGTGAAGTAGAAATTACCACAATATATATATTCACTTTGAAGCTTAGCATTTGTCTTTTATGCACTTGCGAATGTGCAAAATGTTTTATTTTTAGCTTCATTTCAGTGAATAATTTTACTGTCTCTCTAAGGAAGTGCACCAGTGTACCGCTTTGTTTGTATAGGGCAGCTGTTTTTCGAACAGGTATTCCGTAAAAATGTCGTTTGCCGCTAGGTCTTCCCTTTTAGATTCATTTGTAATTGAAGGTTGAGAGTTCGTGCTGACAACATGCTTTTATTTGTGTATGTGGGTGTGTAATGTTTTCGATGCATATCTAAGTGAATTAAAGATTGCTACCCTGTAAATAATCCGATTGGGGTTTAGATACATTCATTGTACGGATGTGCACGCATATATATACATATATGATATATGTATATATATTGATATTGAAATTGTCGTGTTTAATGTACGGTGCACATGTCACATTTGGAAGTACAAGGCTTTGCAATATGCTGTGGCTTTTATTTTTCATATGTAAAGTATTACGTGCGACAAACATTCAGTGCCTCAAGAAAACTGACAGAAATAATTTACTTTCGTATTAACTTCTCTATATTCTACTTCAAATATTTGCTATAGAAAGGCAGCGCACAGAGAGTCTTTTAAAATCGGCGACATCTTGGAAACGTCACCGTAAAGGAATAAATAGTGGTCAAGACGTGGAGCACCGTCGATGATGAATTAAACAGCAGAAAAGGAATAAGATTAATGTCGAGAAATCGGAACCCCGCCGGCGTCGTGGACTGAGAAAATAGAAGAAAGTCGTATGTTATCATCGCCGTGTTTGTATCCGCAGCGTGAAAAGCCTATTTGAAGTATTGACTACAGAGTGTTACCTGATAAGGGTCCCTTTGTATCTTCCTAATAAGTCCTAGAGTATGTTAATTATGCGATAAATCATTAGTGGATTTGTGATAGGGAGCGGACTTGTATTTCGCTACCATCAACGACTCTGTCCAATTAAGGTCCACATCATTAGAATGTCAAATGCATTTCTTTTTCCTTCTACCCACCTCTTGACACCCTCCCTCTTCCCTCCACCTCCACTTCTTCGCCCACCCTCCTCTTCCCTTCTCTCTCTCCCCCCCCCCCCACCCCACCCCTCCTACATCAATCTTTGTCTTGTGAGATTCTAATGAAATAATGGGAACGGCGGAGGGAAATTGTTTTAATATTTTCTTGATGATTACTCCGCGTGATTTTGTATCGGGAATTTTTCCCGTGATGTTAAATATGGAAGGTGGAAATTAGTCGAATAACACGAATGTCTCGGTTTTTGGAAAGTCTCGTTAACCGGTGGGTTTTTCTAAAGACTTGTCAATATTTTCATTTTCTCTTGAGCATTACGATTCTTCTTAACATTTACCAATTTTTAGAAACTGAGCGAAATGAGAATTTATTCGACGTCGGCTTGACCGCCATAATGAAGTTTTTTCTCTTACAGTGTTAATCATCTGGATGATATACGAGTGTCGGTGTGGAAGACGAAAGAACAGAATTCATCCATAGAATCAAAGTCCGGTTTTCTGACAGACGGGGTCTCTCTCTCTCTCTCTTCTCTCTCTCTCTCTCTCTCTCTCTCTCTCTCTCTCTGTGATGAGATGCTTTTGTTGCCAGGACGGGGATTTTTATCATCTCCTTCTAACATGAGTTAACATATCCGTCTGTAGATTAATAGTCGCACAGAATAAAGAATCGTCTGCAGAAACCAGTTTGGTTTCCGAGGTTTTGCTTATAGAAATTCTCGACAGTTTTGAGGAGTGTTCGTGGGAACCTCGCTCTCTTTCTCTCTCTCTCTCTCTCCTTCTTATTATTATTCTGCCCCCTCCCCTCTCCGCCCCTACCCCTTCCTTAATCCCCGGTCTTTCCCTAGAGCGAATGTTTGTTGTTCCTTTATAACTTTTAATAGAGAGATTTGCATATTTTGGTCATGCATATAAAAATCCGTCGTCGAAAGATAGCCATCGTCCACTGGCATCGTCAACGACACTTGAGGGATTCCAAGTGCATCTGTGGAATCGCTGCTATGTCCTTGATGCGGAGAGAGAGAGAGAGAGAGAGAGAGAGAGAGCGTAGAGAGATGAGAGAGAGAGGAATATTCATGTTGTTTATATTATCATACACAACATCTGTTTACATACAATGTAAAAGCGAGGAAGATCGGTGTCTCCGGCTTCTGTTGGGATTTACATATGTACGTACTAAACTAATATATATATATATATATATATATATATATATATATATATATATATATATATATATATATATGTGTGTGTGTGTGTGTGTGTGTGTGTGTGTGTGTGTGTGTGTGTGTGTGTACAACATAAATGTATATGTATATGTTTATATGGTGTGTGTATATATATGTGTTTTATATATATATATATCTTATGTGTTTATATATATATATATATATGTTTATATATATATATATATATATTTATATATGATATATATTACATATATATATCCATATACATATACAATATACATACACGCACCCTACATGGATTGTTTATGTGAGATGAAAACTGTGTACAGACCCAGCAATTTTAGCTGCCATAAAGGATTACCCTCCATTTACTATCTTGGTTTATCGACCGCCCCGTCCTCCGTAGATGGGTGTACATTAAACGCTACATTTTAAGGTAATTGGATTTAATCCCTTGAAAGCATGTCGTTTTTAATAATAAACCCCGATACCTTATCCACTTCAAAAATATCACTATTCAAGTCACAGAATCGACATGGCCGCTTATCTGCTGAAGAAGGAATCTAAATGGGCTCTTTATCTTTTTTTTTTTTAATCGAGCGATACATCTTCGTTAATAAGACTGCATTTATAAAGAAACTGAAAACACGATGCTTCAGGTAAATGAACAAAAAAAAAAAGAAAAAAACACCGGTTTTGACAAAAGAAAAAAATTGTGACTAAGTAGAAAAAAAAAGAAATGAGAAGCGAATAGGCAACCCCTTCGTCGACTACATTTAAAACCTTGGCTCGATCGGGAGTCTGTGATAAGAACTTAAACATTAACGACTCATATAATGTATCCAACTTGTTGTATTTGGTCATATAAACTTGATGTGAGTATAAGGAAGGAGCGAATGGGGAGGGTGTGTGTGTGGGTGTGTGTGTGTGTGTGAGTATATAAATTGAGTATGTGTGAGTGTCTGTGTGTGATTCGGTTTAATGTCTAGACCGCCCTAGACTTCCATTATCTAGAAGAGGTGTCATTAGAATTAGAGGCAACTATCCCCATGGTCGTTAGTGTAGGTCTGAATGGTATTCTTATAGGCTTTTTTTCTCTCTCTCTCTCCCTCCTTTTTTCCTTTGCATAATCGCCTCCATTAACACAGAACTCCCACATCAGATGGCATCAGCGGCAGGCCTTGAAACTGATACGAAGCAATGGCTCTATATAATAAAGTCTCGAAAGGTCTTGTTCTGGGTAGATTAGAGACTTCCAAGTCTTGGCTTGGTCGGAACGGCGTAAGTTGTTCTAACTATGCATGTAAGTGCGTCAAGAATAAACATAACATTTATATTACAACATCTTATGGGAATTTTTTTTTTTTTTTTCACTTAAATCTAGAAGCCATCCGTAAACGGCCCTCTAAACTTGTTAATGTCCTCCTTATCAGGTTTCATATGTTAGTGTTGGAATCTGCCTGGTTCCGTCTACCCGTTACCCCGTCCCCTGTCCCGACGTCCGTTCCTCCTCCTCCTCCTCCTCCTCCTACCAGTGTTTGTGTATGGGAATTTATAAATGATACATCGCTTGAGATTCTGCTCTTTTTCACTATCAGGAATCCTGTCCATGATTACCTTTCGTAATAGAAAAAAAAAAACAAACAAATAGCAAATCACATTTAACGCTAAAGGTGTTTAGGATACGACAGCGAACGTGTTTGACTGTCTTTAAATATTGCTTTCCGTTCTCCCAGTTTTCCAGAATCGATCCTCGATATTGGATTTCTGTTTCAACCTACAATAATTTTAAGAAAATCAACCACAATAAAGAGGCTAGTATAAGAATACATGTTTCGTTAACGGAGCCTGATGTTACCCACCACTCTTCTTAAGTCCTTGCAAATGATAAAAGTACCGTCAACCTTCGTAAAGTATGTGAGAAGAGTTAGACTCTCCCATTTTTCTCTTTGAAGTAGGAGACAATGTCCTATACAGCATTCAGCGAAGGATCCTAAATTCCTATAATAATTGGTCGGCTATCAGTCCGTGTGGTGCTACCTTAAACTATGGCCAACTCGCTTTACGATTCGTAAACTTATAAGAACTCGCCATTATGGTCCCGTATAAGGAGCTTTATTGTGTAAGAAATGGCTTTATCTGGATGCCTTTGTAATAGGGGCCGGTGAACGGCCCAGTGTGTATTTTTGCTTCGATTAGGTAAAGCTTGGGTGCTGCTGGAAGAGGCCCTTTTCACTTTGTATTCAAGAGCAAGGATATTGTTTTGATGAAGGTCCCTCAGTGCCGGTATAATCCAGCGGTTTCATTACCATTGGGTAGAAGAAATTCAATGGTAGTATTACCATTAGTTCAGAAAATGGATTCTTCGCTGAAGATCGGAGATGATATGCTGCTAACTGCTGATGCTATAGCCGGCATCATCGACGCCAAACTCGACTCCAGTGGCCTCTTCTGACTTTCTAAAAGAGGTAGACCTCAAATTGGGCGGTGGGGCACCTGGGAAAGCTTAATAAACCCTCTGGCTAGAATAACAACACCTTTTCCAGAAGGCCCTCTGACGCTCTAAAGGAAAAACTGGAAGTGGTGCCGCCAATTGAACTCTGGGTGTCTGAGGCTTTGAGGGGAGGTGCCCTAAACAGCTTTCTTCATCTGTTTATTTTCTCCCCTCGTTCTATCATCTCTCTTGTCTGTTTGTGGTTTGGTGTAGTGAGGCGGCTTGAGTCCAGTATCCTTGTTTACTCTCTCTCTCTCTCTCTCTCTTCTCTCTCTCTCTCTCTCTCTCTCTCTCTCGCCGCGCGCACCAAACGGCGCATGGACAGATTATAAAATTTTATATACGTCGTAAAAATTCTCGTTTTGGCCGTGCATCCAGATAGAAGGGTTTTGGAAATGGTTTTAATGATGCCAATTCCTAGGTAGAAATAGTTTTGGAATGTTGTATCGGCAAGCTATTACCAATAAGTTTATAGTCTTGGGTTATCGTTGGAGAGAGAAGTAGGTATGTTCTCTTGAAGGTTTTACGAAAAGGTTTTTGGCCATTTGTTTTTATGCCATTTTTCTAAAGCGTTGACATGATAGGAATAGCTGCTAGATGTTGAGTTTTATATGGGTGGCCTCGGCCTTTATGCTATTAATTTTATGGCCGTACGATCGCAGACAATGTTTATTGATGTTTTCGGCATGGGTTTATAAGCTACCGTGCCCGAAAACCATTTATATTATGCTTTGCATAATGTACGGCCATAAGGTGTGACTGCTTTTGGCCAGAGAGCCTCGTCCTGGAGTCTTCTCCTTCCGTTTCCCTGGAACGGAGTCGATTCTGCGCTCACCCTTGGGCGCCTTCACCCCCGGCGGCCACACGCTGCTGCTGCTGCTGCTGCCGCTGCTTCCAGATTTTCTCCTCCGCCCTCCTCGAATTTTGCATTTCGGCCAAAAACGCATCTCCATCAAAAATGCTTTTCTTATCTCATAACTGACTATTGTTTTTTCTTCCTCCTCCCGCGAGTGTTCGTAATTCTAATTATCATGGATTCGTGTGCGCGCGTGCATGTGTGTTTACGTATGTGTGTGTGTGTGTATACGTGTGTGTGTGAGTGTGTGCGAGCGCGTGTGTGCTATACTTAACCCCCCGCCAGGAAGAAGGTTTTTATACGGATTGGAGAAATAATGATAATAAACGAGAGGCATTACACAAAAGGAACACCTCATTTGCATATCTTAATGAGAATGGTATAGGATACGTTGAATTTAATGTGAAAAATAAATGAAATTTTTGTGGGTGGCGAGCCCGACTATTTTTTACCCCGATAATATTTTTTTTTCTTTTCCCCTGTAAAGTAGGATTCTATTTTTGAGTCTAAGAAAATAGTTTGGGGAGAAGTGTTATGGCTATAGGAATGGAATAGCAGGTTTCTGATTTGTGGGTCGGAATGAGTTCCATTGTTCCCCATTGTTTTCGTTATTATGTCATTAAGAACGAACACGTTTTAGTTTATATCGCAGTTTTCAATAGGATTTGCAATTCGCCAAGGGAATTTATTATTCGTCTTCTTCGCCGACGAAGGGATTTATCTCTCTCTCTCTCTCCTCTCTCTCTCTCTCTCTCTCTCTCTCTCTCTTTCTTTACCAATTCACTCTGTCGAGTATAGAAGTTATAAATAAGATTATATATATATATATATATATATATATATATATATATATATGTATATGTATATGTATATGTATGTATGTATGTATGTATATTTCTTCGTGTTTTAATTCCGTGATTTGCCGGTGCTCGTGCCCAGAATTTTTTTTTTTTTTCTCCTTCTTCTTTTGCTGATTCTTCCATTCAAGTTCATAGTCTTTTGATTTGAAGTTCGACGCTCGGGTTACACATTTTTATTTACATATATTTTTTTCCCCCTGCCTGGCAATGCTGACACTCTTTGAATTTTATATTAATATTAATGAATATCCCTCGCGGCTTCTTTTCTTCGCAGACGTCCTAAGCGCACCGTGCTTTTTCAAAAGCGCCCGATTTCTTTCCCCGTGTACCAATACACTTTCTCTCTCTCTCTCTCTCTCTCACTCTCTCTCTCTCACACACACGTACACACGCACGCGCGCTGGCGAATGCAGATTTGTTTTTGTGTACACTGCAAATTGCGAATTCCACGCTTCACGTTATTGAAACCATCTTTTCACAAATTTAATATGTACTCTGACACAAAGATTTATGACTGACTTCATCAGCCGTGTTGGCATTATGATGTTTTATAGTCCAAGGGCGAAATGTCAGCGGCGAATTGTCATTTCCTCTTGTGTTGTCGTTCTGTCCATTATTCGCTATTGTAAGGACGTCTTTCAGTGCTTCATCTGCTCCATATATCCATCCCCCTCCCCCCCAGATCTATTCCTTGTCCTCATCATCCTCTTTCTCCGTTTTCCTTTTTCCTCACCTCCTCCTCATCTTCCTCTTCCTCCTCCACCACTTCATCCTCCTCCTCCTCCTCCTCCCCCACCCCCTCCTCTTCATCCTCTCTCTCTCCCTCCCCCCATCCCCATCCCGATAATCAGGACACTGCTCTGGGAGCTGATTTATATTTCAATTTATTTTCAGCCATTCATCTCAATGGAGCGTTAATGAAAATTTGTTTTTAGTTTACCCGTATTTTTCTATTAACTTGGTTTTGGCGGAATAATGAAAGTTGCCGACGCTGTTTTCTATCGATGTCGTTTTGTTTCTCGTTATTACGAATTCTCTTGCTTCCCCCCCTCCCTACCTCCCTCCCTCCCTCCCTTCTTCCATTCCTTCTCTTCTCCCTCCTTCCTAACCCCCCTCTCAGCCTTCTCCGCTGCTTCTATTCTTGTTTCTCCTGCTGTTCCTGAAAGCTGCTTATCCTCTGCTACTGCTACTTCTGCTGCTGTGTTTGCGTTTTGTGATTTTCAAAGTTTTAAGGGGGGAGCGGGGCGGGTTTTTGTTCTTCGGAGGATCCCTATTATTTCCGTTTCTTTCCGTTTCTTTTCTCTTTACACTTTTATATTATATATGAGAACAAAAGGTGGGCGTTTCTGCTAATTTAAATCTCTCTCTCTCTCTCTCTTCTCTCTCTCTCTCTCTCTCTCTCCTCTCTCAATGAAACGAAACGAGTTTAGGGGAATTTAATGTAGGTAGAGAGAGAGAGAGAGAGAGAGAGAGAGAATGCCTTAGGTTTCGAGAACGAGTTGATTTGTAAAAAGCAACTTCGAGAAAATGACAATTACGAAGTGCTCGATTTTTTTTGTCTTGTTTATAAACAGAAACCATTTTTTACATGTTCCCTTAATTATCCTAAATTCTAAGCCTCTCCCTCGCTTTCTAATGAGAGGAAAGATTGTGGAAAGGCGGTAATGGGGATAGTGATATGAATATCAGTTGGTGTGGTGGTGAAAGCCTCTCAACAAAAAATACCGAGGTTATACAAAAAAGAAATATGTTACGGGGGGGGGGGGGGGTGGAGTCATATTTAGGTTGGGGGGGGCGGGGGGAAGGGGAGCGGTGAGGTAGAGCAGTGAGAAGTAGATGTGTTGTGCCATTTCAGAGTAACGAAGACGAAGAGGTTGGAGGAGGAGGTGGAGGAGGAGGAGGAGAAAGACGGAGTCGGGTAGGTAAGAGTCCTGTTTGGGGGGGAGGGGGGTCATGGAATCTTTGGGTATCGGGCCGGGATAGGTTGGGGAGGTTGGTGGTGGTGGTGGTGAAGAGCCTTATAGTTATAGCGGAGTTATAAATTATTTGCCATTCCCGTATTTCAGACGTTTACGCGCTTTGCTTTAATTTTATGGATGTGCCGTTTGAAGAGTTTTCATGTGCTCCTCTCTCTCTCTCTCTCTCTCTCTCTCTCTCTCTCTCTCTCATGAAGCTGTATGCCAGACAGACGGTTACATATCGATGTGGTTTGGTTAGTCAGCTCCGCTTCTGCGAGCATAAGGTCGCCATTACTGATTAGGCCTAGACGTAATCGCCGTCTAAGCCTGCCTGTATACTTAACCTGCCTGTAATTGAAGTTAGGCCTATTGGGAGCCGAATCCAATATTTGAAAGACAGCTGAACAACAAAGGGGGAAGGAGGGATTGTGGATCATATTATTTTCGTTTTTTTATTATTATACTCCCTCTTAAATAGTGAAGTGTGTTGTAGTAAAGAGAATTGGCCTATGCCTCTGACAAACAGATTGAATTGAACGAGTTATATTTATTTTAGGCTTAATGGCATGGCCTTAAAAGCCTAACTTCTATGCATTTAGGCCTATAACGGTAGGTGCTCTGTCATCTTCTCCAGAACTGCATTCGAATGAGATAAAGTAGGCCCCTGGAATAGGTTAGGTTTAACTTTTTTCTTTCCTTAATCTGTTTGTGTCATATATAAACTCATTTTATAATCTGTTGTTGTTTTTCTCTTTTGGTGCTGTTTACTTGTTTGTTATATTACAGGTTTAAAGTTCTTCAAGTCATTTATTTCTGTAAAGTAAGTTTCTATAAGCCATTTACAAAATTCTATGCCTAGTCGTTTCTCTTCCTTGTGCAGGAGAACGTCAGTGCATATTTCCATATATTTAACGAATATTCTGTCATTCATTATTTAAGATATATATTGGTGAAAGAGAATTCTCTCTCTCTCTCTCTCTCTCTCTCTCTCTCTCTCTCTCTCTCTCTCTCTCTCTCTCTCTCCTTCCTCAGCCGTCAGTAGATGTGCGCCGTGTGCCGAGCGGTAAACAACTTTAATGGCATTCTGAGTAGGCTTTACTTCATTGTTATTCGTCCTGTATGTGTTTTAAATATATTATATTCTTGACGTGTTGTTGGCATTTTTAGCGCGTAGCAAATATGTAAATGGAAATGAATCCTTGAGCGATACATGAATGCTCCAAAGCTAATGATGGGATTTAAAGGCATCTTTTTAGCATTTGCTCCACCTACCATTTCATGCCTACTCCGTACTGCTTGATTATGCGCGTCTGTCTGTCTGTTCGTCTTTGTGTGTGTCTTTGATTATGTACGGGCTTGCGCATATTTTGGACATCATTCTGAAATCAGATCCAAAAGTTATTATTTTTTTCAGTAGCGTTTGGAGTTTCAATGCGGCGTCCTCTCTCTCTCTCTCTCTCTCTCTCTCTCTCTCTCTCTCTCTCTCTCTCTCTCTCTCTCTCTCTCCTTTTCAATCCCAAGAGTTGTTTGGGAAGTTTCGCTTTTCGAACATTTTATAATAGGCTCGTCTTTCTCCGCAGTTACCCTGAAACCAGAGATATTTACTTTAAGACAACTGGTGAAACTTTATATCTTTTTAGTTCTCGGAAGATAAAGGAGAGAGAGAGAGAGAGAGAGAGAGACCTCTTGTATGACGAACGCTAAAACTGAGAAGGGGATGGATGGAAACTTCGATGCCAGTTAGTTATTTCGTCCGTCGCCTACCTATCCTATCCATGTCCCCTCCCTACACCCCTATCTTTCCCTTCCCTATTCCCCTCCCCTCCCCACGAGACCCCCCTCTCCCTTACATACTGATGTATACTTATGTTAGATACCACAGCTCGCTTCTGAATTCAGCGATTCTATAACGTATTGCGGGGGGTTGGTTTGTCGATGTGGTGTGTCGCGTACCCGTTTGCATTATTTTTCCCCGAAATGCTTCTCTCTCTCTCTCTCTCTCTCTCTCTCTCTCTCTCTCTCTCTCTCTCTCGGTCGTTCGCGTGTCCATTAAACTCCGTCCCCTTGACCTCACCTGTCCATGGAGGCATCAAAAAAGGCGTTTATTTACGTGTCTCGGGTGTTCTTAAGAAGTGCGAATAGCTGGTTTATAATTATATTTTGGGTAAGTTTTAAGAGTAGCTCGGGGATATGGACTTTGGGGGCGGGCCCAGGGGGGGTGGGGGGTGGGGGGGTTGGTGAAGAGGGGAATACTGAGAGATAGATAGATAATGGGGGTGGCATTGTTGGAAAGGGAGGGGGTTGGGTGGGGCAGGGTATGGCGGCGGGGTTTGTAGGGGGGGGGGGGTATGAAGTGGAAACAGGCTGGGGTGCGCAACCTTCGCTCACGTTTTATGGGCGTCTGGCCTTTGTGTTTTTTAATTTCAGATAGTAAAGCGCCGCATAAAATGAATAATAATCAGGGGCCCAATGTAAATGGGGTTCCCTGTTTATTCTATAATATAAAAGGAGGGCTTGGAGGGTAACCGAGGGAGGGGTGGGAATCAAGGGAACGTGTAAGTCTTGAAGGAGGAGGGGCCCCGGAGGAGGGGAAGGAGGGGGAGCGGTGGAGAATTCAGTGGGTGGGTTGGTGGGGGGGGGGGGAGCGAGCCCTCCAAGCATAGACTTAGTGAGAGGGGAGGGGGAAATGATGATTAAGGTAAGCCGAAAAAGGGGTGTGGAAGATAAGATTAGTCGGGGAAGGAATTCATATGGATTATTTTTGTAAGAAAATAGATATGAAGAAACTAGAAATTAGCATTATTTTTGTTAGGGATCCCGTGATTTGGCCGGGGGTTGGTCAGATTAGTTAATTGTATCAGAACAGAAATTGGAAGTACGATGCTGGTGGCTTCAAGGTGAATTCCGGTTTCTAGGAACTGGAAGAATCGATGGACGTTTTTATTTTCATTTGTTAATTGCGTCGGTTTTTATCATCGTTTTAATTTTTTTTTCCTGGGTCACCTGCATTAAAGGGTGCATAACCTAGTTTTGTTGGTACAATTCTAGCCTGACTTTGGTACGCATAGCCTAGTTTTGTTGGTACAATGCTAGCGTCTTTTAGCCTGACTTTCATATGCTTGCTTCGGGCGATTAGTGACCCAGGTCCGTTCCCCTTGCCAAACTGTCCCAAAGCGCTGTCAGTCACATTTCCATCCCTAGTAGAATTCACGGTGAGATCATGGCAGGACAGTATTGCAAATAGTATATGCTTTACCTCCGAATTAGTAGATAGCAAATGAGTGCCTGTGTGTTCCCTACGTGATCAACTGCAAAGACCAGCTTCTTCGTAGTCCTCTATTCGCGCCGTGCGATGGATATACGACAAGTGTTTGTTATGGCGCAGCCCGGAAAAGTGGTGGAGAGGGAAGCGGTGTGTGAGGGAAAGGATCTCAAATAACTTCCAAAAGTAGCCATTATCGGGTGCGAAAAGAGAGAAATGTTTGGGGAAGGAGAAAAGTTGAGAACACTGGATTACAGGTTAGGAACTATCACCTCTTACCTCATCTCCTCTCTCTCTCTCTCTCTCTCTCTCTCTTCTCTCTCTCTCTCTCTCTTAGTCCACTTTCTTTAGTTTGCCAACGGGAAAACGGAGCTATGAAGTAAGTAAAATTGATATTAGGTGAGGGACGTTTTATTGTTATAATAGAGAAATTCTATGGGTCGATGTATAATGTTGATTTTTATTGAGGAACAAATGCCTTATGAGAAAAATGAAGTGGTGTGAGCAAAAGTCAGTGAAACTGCTTTTATGAAATAAACTATAATAAGATATATGTGATTCGTTTAATTCATAACTGCGCACTTAGTGCAGTGCTTGAGGTGAGGACACCTCCATAGTCCTTAAGGGAAAATGACTTTATTTACAGTGCATATTTGAAAATAAATTATGCAAATTTTTTTCGTATTGACTGACACAAAGGAATTCAGTACATCAGCGCTGGAAATAAAACGTGTTAATATTTGGTGATTGATGTTCTCTGTTCTATTGCACAAGTTTTCATTGTGTGTACACGCACGATGTTTGTTGAGACTTATCTTCGTTTTCACATTTTATAATTACATAATAGCTTGTATCTTGAAGAGAAAGCATGCCTTATTACACTGTATTTTAAAGCCTGTTTATTGCCTGAAACTGTACGTGATTAGTTTTCTCATTTCCTTCGAGCGGTTATCTTTTGATATGCTTTGTTATTTTTTTAATCAGTTTATCATTTTGAAATCAGCATACCCGTTCTTTAAACATGTTACCTTTCTCTCTCTCTCTCTCTCTCTCTCTCTCTCTCTCTCTCTCTCTCTCTCTCTCTCTCTCTCTCTCTCTCTTTCCTTCCTTTCGTCTTTCGAGCAGTCTTTTTCATCACCGCTGTTTCGCATTGTAGTATTTCTCTCTCGGCGACCATCATGAGCTTTGGGTATCGAGTCTATATAAACAACCTGAACGTTTTATTCCGTACTTAAAGGTTCACTAAACGTATAATAATATCTCTCATAAAAATAGCCCCATCAAGCGTGCTCTGGAGGTCCCGCTCCTGACGAAGAATAATAAACTTTAACGATCAATTTGAAAATAAACGTCTAAAACAAAAATTACGTTTATGAGTCGTCGTTTCTGGCACCTCGTATTTTTTGGGAGGAGTTCCCTTTTCCTCCTCCTCCTCCTCCTCTCTCTCTCTCTCTCTCTCTCTCTCTCTCTCTCTCTCTCTCTCTTTCCTCTTTTTTGCTGTTCTTCAGGGGTTAATAGAGGTGATAGCGCAAAATAAACAAGGCTAAGAGACCCACAGATATAAAAAAAAAAAATAGGTTGGTCTGGACGAAAGGATGATAATTTTTACTCTTTCGAGCCTTCAGGAGTTACAGGCAGCGGGAAAGAGAGAGAAAAAAATGAATAAATAACCAAAATTCTAATGGAAATAGACAACGAACTGGCACCCCACGTTTATGACCATATCCGCTGTGAAGAATTTTTTCATTATGCATAAATGTAAGTCATTATTCATCCGTAGTTGATGTGTAATGTAATGTGCTCGGGTGGGTTAGTTTTGTTTTGTGAGGGGGAATGGAGGGAGGCGGAAGTGGGTGGGTGGTGGGAGGAGGATGGGAGGGTATTTAGGAAGGGAGGGAGGGAGGGAGAGGGAAATATTATTTAAATCTCGTTAGATGGGGCAGTTTTGCAACCCCTTTACTAACCTCCCCAATGCACCATTTCCCCCATCGAAACCCCCTCCCTTTTCCCCTCCACTCCTCCATCTACTAAACGACCTCCTATCATCTGCCGAATGGGGGGAATGTTATTAGTAAGAAAAATGTTAGAATAAAGATTAATGTTTTATATGAAGCGCTTTAGACACAAAGTTGTCAAGTAAAGTCGAGTTCTAATGGTTCCGGCCCAGATCACTCCTCGATGTCTTCTCGTGATGAAGAATTAACTATTAAAAGTGGACGTTAGGTGGAATTAACTTCATGATAATTCTGTAAGAGAACTTTTATGTATACATGTATATACATACAGATCTATATCATAAAATTGTGTGTATATCACATTACCGCGATTCATATACATACATCGAGCTACTGATGTCCTTTAATATCTATAATTCGCTCTACCTCGGAATTAATATCTTTTCATATATGTTAACCGAAGGGGAATTTTTTAGTCGATATGAAATTCGTCGGCTCACGGGCGCGAACCATCGAACCAACAAATTTAGGATTGTTCGCGCCTTCGGTTAACATATATGAAAATATATTAATTCCGAGGTAGAGCTAATTAGATATTAAAGGACATTTGTAGCTCGATGAATACACACACACACACACACACACACACACATATATATATATATATAATATAATATATATATATGTGTGTGTGTGTGTGTGTATATCTATATATATATATATGTGTATATATATATATATATATGTGTGTGTGTGTGTGTGTGTGTGTATATATATGTGTATATATATATATATATATATATATATATATATATATATATATTGTAAGGTATGGTATTTGTTGGAAGGGCCTAATTCGGGAAGGGATGAGAGAGGGAAGCAGATACGGTTTGTAATTATTAGATGATTTTTTTTTTTAAAACTTTTTATTTTATTTTTTTTTTCCCATCATTTACGTGCCAGATGTGTCCGGGATTACAGACGATTTTGTTCATTCGATATATATGCATTTTTCAAGTGGACATAATTTAGCGTGGATCATTATTATTATTATTATTATCATCATCATCATCATAATTATTTCGGAATTGTATTTTTCTCTTTGGAAATTGCTGATTCATGTCCGCTTTGGAATTTTTTTTATATTCATTTTTTCGGGGCCGTCATTTTCGTTTTATATTTTTTATGAGAGTGTGAGTCGAATGGTTAGCGTTAAATATGTTTTTCATGTGCTGTATTTCGGATTCAATTTTTTTGTCCTCTTGTATTTTTAAGCGAGTGTATTTTGGTGATAACTAAATTTCGCGAGCGTTTGTTTTTGACGTATTCTTGTTTTCTACGCGTATTTACTGGCTAGTGTTATTTTCGCTTACTCGAGGAGTAAACTTACAAACTAATTTGTTGTTATTGTGGGGGGGGGGGGGGGGGGGTGGGGGGGGGGGGGTGGGGGGGGGGGGGGGGGGGGGGGGGGCGCTAGGAAATGTGTATGGAAGAACCTAAAAAGGTCTGAAAAGGTGTTTCGCTTAGAGTGGAAAAGACATGAATTTCAGGATATGATATTTATGATTTATTTATTAGAATGAAAATGTAAAACAACATATAATGTGCATGTTGAATAGTGCAGAAAAAAATATTTCTAATAAAATATAGCGTATATATTTTAATTTTCGTTTGTGAAAAAACAAGGCTTTGTTTTACCGTCGATTTAGCACGTTTTTATTTACTTTAAAAGTTTGGAATATAATGTTTACAACTTACGTACGTGAGAGGGAAAAATCTTGCACGCGTCCCGAATAAGCTGGAGGTCGGATCACCTCTTGTTTTCTCTACTTGCCTAGTTTCTGATGTGCTTGTTCAATAATCCTTAAAGTTTGTGTGTGTGTATTATTATATGCTTTGATTTAATTTTGATTGGCAAAAAAATATAAATAATTACCAGGTCTAAGTTTGTATAAGTAATTTTCAAACATCTTACGCGCATAGTTACAGGACATTGCACTATAACATCAGTAAATAAATGTCAAGTTAGGCCCACCATGCAGATAAAAGTGAAATGACAGTGCAGTAATGTCTGTTGGTTTAGGCTTTAAGGAAATTAATGAACTCATGAAAATACCCATATGTCACGCACACAAAATAACTCATTGCCTATTTACAAACAATATTTTATTTTCCAACACGGGCGGTAATTTGAAATTACCATTTGCAGCCCGATAATTTATACATATGTCTATCGCTACAACGGAGCAAATTATCACTCTCATAATTTCAGCGGCTATATCCTTTTTTAGCATCGTTTAATACTCATAAATGGCCTAATTACGCCACCCATAAATCTGAATTATATGCATTTGCCAAAACGTGTTGTCTGTAATCAGTCAAATGGTAATGGTCGATTGATTATCTTACCTAATTATGAATGTTACAAGTTTCCCAAAATATATACGTGGGCTTTGTGGTACAATGTGACCAGGGTGAAATAGCAGTTTCTTTTAATAGTATATTATATATATATATATATATATATATTTATATGTATAATGTATATAATATATACTATATATATAATGATATATCAATATATATCTATACATTAATATCTATACATGTATATGTTATATATCTATGTGTGTGTCTTATGTATCTATGTATATATGCATACATGCATTCACATACAACAGTAATGAATTTGTTAGGAAGACCATGATATCTTTTAAACTGAGCAGGTTTCAAAAGGTTTCCCTAATGCAGTCGTAATTAAGGCATCGAATATATTTAGAATTGAAACGGTTGAATCAAACGTCCGTCCCTAGATTATACAAGGAAACAGACGAGCACACGCACACACAAACAGACAAACACTCAGACATTTCTAGTAATCACTATCTCCTCTTCCTCCTTCCCTCCCCCTCCCCCCCCTCCTTGTGTGGGCATAAAATGCCAAAATAATTTAAATGCCAAAGTCGTTCCTTTTAAGACTCATTATATAGCCTCTGTCTCCATTAAAAGGGCTTTATAATCACTCTTTAATATAGCTTTATAGATCTTTTAACCCTTATAAAGAAGTTCGTGGAACTTTATTTTCGAATTAGATGCTTTGTTTTTGGGACGAAGCTTTTAAGACTAAAACTCTCTCTCTCTCTCTCTCTCTCTCTCTCTCTCTCTCTCTCTATTCTTACGATGGGTCTGAGATGCTATAAGTTTCAGACATTACAAAGAAGCTTTCATTTTGTTGAATTGTTATTTTGTCATGGCTTCCTTTTTCTTTCAGTGCAACAAAGAAATACTGAGGCAGTATTCGGCTTCATTTGAAAATATGATTCCGCAAAAGTTGTCGGAGGAACTCAGATATTTCATCAATTTAATCTTCGAATACGTTTCTTCAGAGCGGAAAAGCGTTGAGAGAGAGAGAGAGCAGTGGAAGATTTAAGTTATCGTGTTAAATTGTGGCTGGCAAAGTTTGCTTAAAGAAAAAAAAAATACAATGCAATGTATAGTTTTATTTTATCGAAGACAATGACTTTTGAAACCTTTCTGAATGACATGTTCATTTTACATACATTATGTATGTTCAGCATTTACGAATGCAAATCATCTCAGTGATTACGGGCTATATATATAAATGCACGGAAAACCGAATTGTCGTAATGCGTTGATACAAGAATTCAAAAATATCCCCGTTTTCAATTCATATAATTTACTGAGGCGACTAAACTTGTTGGCAGGTTTGGATTATGGAGGGTAAACCCCCCCCCCCCCCCCCCACCCCCCCCCCCCCCCCCCCACCCCCCCCCCCATAAACGTTGCTAAACCATGTCCATTATTTTCTGTGTCATCGATATTTGCATTCGGCATTGCAATGGTTAAAAAGCTTTTGACAGAGGATACCATTTTCAGCTGAATTAGAAAAGATAGCTGGTCACTTGTGACATAAAAAGAAAATTATATCCTGATAGTCAGTTCGCCTCGAGTTGTACAAGTTGTTGTGATCGTTGCAATTATGTGTCATTTTAAAAGAAATAAAATGAATGGTCGTATGATTTTTACAATCAGCTTGGGTCGTTGCAGAATCTATTGACGTACTATTAGATGTTCGTAGTTCTCGGACTTCAGATTACATTCCAAATACTAATTACCTTGATTTCGCTGAATCGTTGTTAAGTATTTTTGGTAACAAACTTAGCGAGTTTAAAGTTAAAAAAAAAAAAAATCTGAGTATTGAGGCACAAACTAAATCCTGTTGACATTTGAAAAAAAATTTCTTTAAGCGGTATTTTTTCCAGGTTTTCTAGGAATTATGTAGCATATTCCTTGGAAGACTGGTAGGAATTCAAAGAACTCTGAGAGAGAGACAGAGAGAGAGAGAGAGAGGGTGAGGGGCGCTGATAGAGAGGTGCACCCAGTTTTCTTAGAAGTATTGCGTCATTGCCTTCCAACCTAGGAAGAGGTTACCATAGCAACCGGACGCTAAGGATTGTTCCTTGGTTCTTGCCTTGCTTCTTTAGCGTCACATAAATGTTGCGAGAATACCACTTGTCTAGAGAGAGAGAGAGAAGAGAGAGAGACGTCGGGGAATTATGTAACGATTCGTGTTAGTTGGAAGTGCTTGTGAGCTGGCTATTATCGGCGAACGTTTATAGACCTGGAAATCGTGAAAGAAATATTTTTTATAGTGTACGAATTTGATTTAATAAAACCAGTTGCTTGTGACGAGAGAGAGAGAGAGAGAGAGAGAGAGGAGAGAGAGAGAGAGAGAGGAGCTGGAATTGGTAGTGCTGTGTTGTTGTGTACAGATATTCAAGTAGGGCGGTATTCTGGTTGCGGATGAAAATGATCCTTTGATATTTGCTCTTTTTAGAATGTCATGATACTCTTCACTCCGTCAACACTGGGCAATCTACTAAATTCTGTCTGTTCCTTCGTGTGCATTGTCTACTATTTTCTAGTTGTTGTTGTTATTGTTTGCGTATTGTGTTGTACAATTTTATTTTCGTCTCCTATTGTACAATTTTATTTTCGTCTCCTACGATTTTTTTTTTTTTTTTTTCAAGAAAAGAGATGATAGCGGTCGTGTTCAGAACCAGATATAAAAAGAATTTTGATGTGGTTCAACATATGTTATCCATAATAGCGTGACTCTCAAAAAAATATATTTTTTATTATTTTATTATAGATACTGTTAACGGTGGTCAATATTCGCCTGTGAGTCTTTTTTTAAAAAAAAATCCCTATCGTCACATCCTGATAATATAATAATTTAATTTTTTTTACTGCATTCTTGAAGAAATGAAAGTAGCGCAAATAATAGAGGACGAGAAAAAGAGGGGCGGGGGGAGGGGAGAAATGACAGCCGAAAGAACGGAACTGAAAGAAAATCGAATAAAGAGAAGGTTAACGCCGAGGCAACTGCAAGTATTGTGGTAATGCAGCTTGTTACGAAAAATACGACACCACCGCCCCTCCTGCATTCGGCGGTGAGATAAAGTCCGCGTTCTTCGATGGTTATTTCGACTCATAAATCACTTGTAATTTCCTTATTAAGTATTGGTTTCCACTTCTTTCGCGGGGAAGGGGAGGGGGGAAGGGGGAGCCCAGGGAAGCAATGTATCGGATGGGCTCCCCTTCCGGGGGCATACTAACTACGTGTTCCTAGTTCATGGGTCTTTCGAAATTTTATTTCTATCTCGTATTTTGGTTATATGAGAGAGAGAGAGAGAGAGAGAGAGAGAGAGAGAGAGAGAGAGAGAGAGAGGGGGCGCTTTTAACATTATTTTACAGTGCATCTGTTTGGATTGATTTGTGTCATTTATCTTACCTAGCATGTTTTAGACCATTTTTTTTTTGTAATTGTCATGTTTTTTCGTCTTTGTCTGTTGGTGTCCGGTAGTAGTGAATTAATTAAAATTTTTCCTTAAATGTCATGGTTCATGAACCAAAGCATGTTCGCGTTCTTTTATTATTATTATTATTATTATTATTATTATTATTATTATTATTATTATTATTATTATTATTATTATTATTTTACTGTTTTGTTAATCCTTTTCCGTTGTTTTGTTATCGTCTCTGAGGTTTATCTTTGTTTTTTTTTATTTCATTTTATTTGATTTAAACCTTAAACAATCAGTCTTATTGTATGCCATTTAATTGTTCCTTATTTTATTGTTCCTTATTTTTTTCTCATTTGCTGATAACGAATTATTCAAGGTGATTGTATGCTTATTTATACACATACATGTACACCCACACATGTACCGCGTGTATACATTAAGTGCGTTTCCGTTATTTCAGTGATGATGTGTAAATGAGAAATTGGGTACAATTTATTTGATAGACGAATCAATGACTTCTTCGATTTCAGATGCATTAGTGTCAGCGTTTTACACTCTACATATATATATATATATATATATATATATATATATATATATATATATATATATATATATATATATGTATGTATGTATGTATGCATATATATATATGTCTATATATATATATATAGATATATATTTCAATTTTACTCGTATTTTAATATACTTTCCATAATTCGACCAAATCGTCGGTGGCGAGCGGTGAAGATTAAATTTTTACCTGATTTCTGTTGGATGGCTGTTCGCTATCTGTGCCCCTTCTTTGTTGTAAACAGAGGAAAAATGAAATAAGAGCGACGAAAATAAGACCTTATTTGCATAAGAACCGTTTCGAGACTGACGTCACTCGGTAAGGAAATCCTTTCGCTAGTTTTCTGAGTAGATTTAAGATTGTGATCTGTCAGATATGATGAATGCACTGCAGTTATTCAATATGTCTTGGAGTGATTATTCTGTTTGTTTTTTCATTTCACTCTTTTGTGCTTTCATTTTTTTTTCTTTTCAAATTTCGAACAGCGTTCGTTTCGATTTCGTTTTTGTTTTTCTTTTATTTTTTTTCTGTGCATTAGGTTTCAGTCAGTGGGTTAAGAATGTCAATATATTAATGATGTTGATCCCAGGTTTATGTAATTGGTTAGTATTACAGGAAATATTTGAATATATGTATTGTATATGTGCAAGGTTTTCTTTTCCACTTTTGTATATTAGTGTTCATAGTGAAAGTGTTTTTTTAGAAAGATAGAAGACTAGGAAAGCTCAGGGCGGAAATAGACGCTATCAAAGTGTGATTAAAAATTGAATTGATGTGTTTATAATTCATATTAACGGAAAGTTACTTGACAAACCGAACGTCATTGAAAAAGTCTTTATATTACCGAGGAACTCACATTGTTGAACGTCATATTACTCCCACGGGATGAAGTATCAGAACAGTTATGGTATGACTCTTTAATCCAAAGGAAGGCAGTTTAAATTGGGAGTGTTAGATACAGGATAGTTTTCCGTCTCTTCAGTTGCACTGCTTGAACGCATCCTGAAATAAGAGTCAAGTACTCCCCCCAATTTTCTTTCGGCATTCTTTTAAGAAGTACGAACCCAAGGATGTTTTGATTACAACCTGAACTACACAGGAGAGTCCGTTGGAAAATGCTTCGTGTTTATACAGAGACTTGGGTTTAAGTATTTGGGATCTTTTGTTAACGCTGGAGGAGTATGGAAGAAGAATAAAACATCGGTACAGGCAGGCTGGAACAACTGGAGAGCGGCCTCAGGAGTTCTTTGTGACAAAGAGTGCCGCTTAGGTTAAAAAGGAGATTCACAAGACGGTGGTAAGAACAGCAATGCTGTATGGTACGGAAACAGCAAGCATGAGAAAGCGAAGCAGAAGAAGATGGATGTGGCAGAAATGAGAATGCTTAGGTGGATGTCTGGGTAACAACGAGTGGATAGGATCAGAAATGACTACATAAGGGGTCAACTAAGGTGGTGGAAGTATCAAAGAAAGTGCAGGAGGGGAGGCTGAGATGGTATGGACACCTGTTGAGGAGAGATGAGGACCACGCTGGGAGACATACTATGGGGTGGAGGTGCAAGGAAGAAGAAAAAGAGGGAGACCAAGAAAGAGATGGAAGGACTGTGTGAGAGGAGACTTAAATGAGAAGGGAATTGATGACGGCAGAAGCACAAGATAGAAATGGATGAAACGGCTCATCCGAAACGGCGACCCCACCATATAAAAATGGGAACAAGCTGGGAAGAAGAAGAAGAAGAAGATTGGGATTTTGGAGAAATCTATAGGAATTGGAATTTGAGAGAAAAAGCGGAAGCATAAGGAATGTTCAGTGTATTCGTATTATTAGGATGTTTATTATTCAATTAGTCGTAGAGTTTCATAGTGCCGAAGATCTTTTACTAAGGTTCAGTCCTAGTTAGTGAACACGATAATTACCAACATACTGATTTTTATGCATGTTACTGGTTGTAATTTCGAAGAAATGGCAAATAAAAAAACATATAATGGCATCAGAACAGTTGAAATAACGAAGAATTGCAAATAGATAAAGGAGCATGTTAACATATGCGTTAGTCCAGTTGAAATTTTGAAGAAATACCAAATAAATATTAGGCATAAATAGTTAGGTTTGGTCCCTGCTCAAAGATTTCGCAGAATTGTCAAAAGAGATATAAAGATTCGTACAAATAAGGTTTGAAAGCAACGTGAAGAAGGACCAGTTACACAATGACCTGCCATTTTTCAGGCACCTTTAGCAAATGCCAATGCTCCCAAGAGGATGAGTGAGTGTCCTTAGTGTATATACTACATATTGCATAGGGCTTAATGTTCAGAAATCCCGCGATCGTCGAGTAGTACAAGTCATGAAGATTGGCTCAAAACGCCTTCCCAACATAAGCCAAAGACCTTCACCACCCCCCTCCCCCTACCCCTTCCCTCCTTTCCCCTTTTGTTCTTCCTTTTAAAGCTTTTGATGTGGAATTGGTCTCGGCGAGGTGACAGTAGTCCGATGGAGGACATATTGTTTATGGTTGTGTTTCTAAAAGCCAACTTTCTTTTTGCAGAGACGCCGAGATGCGCCCGACATGGTACCTGAGTATTTTTTTATTTTTTCCGTTTGTTTGTTTACGGTGATGGGGGCCATTTTGGAAAGGGGTTGCTGGCTGATGATTGTCATGATTATTATATATATATATTTTTTTATTTAGTTCTTTAGTCTTTTTTTAGTTTTTAGTTCTGCTTTATTTTCCTCCCTTCATTTTTTTTTTTAGTTTAGTTTACATTTATTTCACATGCTTTGTTATATTGTTTTGCTTCGTTTTGCTTTGAATTTATGTTGACGTTTAGTTTCCTCTGTGCATTGTTTGCCTTGTCTGATAGGCCTCTTTCCAAATAGTTTTAGGAGCAATTAGTACCTGACAGGTCTTGCTGTTCCTCTTTGGACTGAAAGCTGCATGTGCATTAACGCAATAACAGTTATGCTTGTCATAAAAAAAAAATGCTGTGTATTGTTAGAATGATGTCCATTTATAGCTGATACGTCAAGCCTTGAGATGTTCCGTGACATGTTCTATACGATGTCATGTGGCATTCTGACGTCGCCTCTGGCATGTGACTGTGACTGAATGTGTATATTGTATCTATATACAACTACTGCATACTGTGTAAACCATACATGCTTTGCTTGTATTTCATAAGTATTACATGCATTCATCAACTTGAATTCAGAGAAGCTCATTTGCATATACGTAGGCAATATGTATACTTTGTAATATATATATATATGATATATTATATATATATATATATATATATATATATATATACTAATATATATATATATATATATGTTTTACTCGTGAAGTCTATATATATCGCCTAGCCATCATTGGCGGTATCACATCCAACTACATGTCAGAATTTTGAAAGGCGGTAGTTGGAGCCGGATGTTCAAAATGGTCTAATTAATGAAGGTAGGTGTTGCTGCAGGTGTATCACATTTGATTTATGAGATGACTGGTGATGTAACATATGTTTATAAATTCTTAGCAGTATTAGAGAGTGGGCGACATAGAGAGTACTACGGTTGTAGCCAGATACTGCGAAATTTCCCATTCCCCGTTTTCTATTTTCTCATGGCTCCACATTTTCTTTTCATCTTTATCTGGCGTTTTTATCTCTCTCTCTCTCTCTCTCTCTCTCTCTCTCTCTCTCTCTCTCTCTCTCTCTGCTGACACGTATATCTGGTGAAAGACACTCGCCAGATAATATCTTTCATGACCGTGAGGAAAGGATGATCGAAATGGAGTTCGTTATATGTTTTTAATGACTTCCTTAATTTTTTTTTGCATATGCAATATATGATGATCTCTGTTGGTTGATATTTCGTGATCACATTTGAAGTATGAATTTATACGTAGACTAGCGCAAAGTGACGGTCATGTACTTTTATCGGCCACAGTTTTGAGATGCTAACCTAGCGCTCGACATAATTAATGATACCTAGAATTTATATTGAATGACGATGAGATTTGAAAGGAAGAGACAGAAAAGCACACAACCTCGTAACGTGGAAATGAATTAACAATGAAATAGGTAGGACATTAACGAAAGTAAAATGCGTTTGCATTTTACGTTCATCGCCGTTTTTCTTTTTGGGTTGTGTTAGACAAGGTCTATAGTAGAGACCTTAGAATTAGTATTATCTAAAATTCGAATAATTCCTGCGCTATTTAATGTATAATTATTTATACATTCGTTCGTTTCCGTAAGCTTATTTATTTTTTCCTTCTTATTCATTTTTATTTCACTTTTTTTAATGACCAAAAAATCATCGGCATGTATTTTAAAATCAAATCTACGCAAGTGTTTCCACCGTGCCACTGTCAAAATCTAGAGGCGATAGCAACAGCGATAGCTGGCTGACCTGCTAAGTGATATTTTTACGTGGCTTGTTATGTAATAAATTTCGGTTTGTTATGTAATAAATTTCGGTTTCATAAAAATTTCATGAATTATTAATCCTAGTACCGAAATACACATATTCTCTATTCGATTTAACCTTTTCGGAAAAAGTGAAAATCAAGGCATGAGCTAAAAATAACGTTAGTTTGCAATTAAATTTATTGCGAAATTAAGAAGTTCATCATTTTTTGTTATATGTCTGTCAGCCTTACTCAATTTCCTTATCCCCTCAGTTTTCATTAGGACAGTTTTAACCTATTGCAGTAGACTGTACTGTCAGTCCATCGGCCTTTTTTAAAAGGTAGCAATTTAAATGACAGATTCATTTGATAATGCTTTCAGTCTTGCCCTATCTACTCAGCCTCTCTTTCATCTACATCTGAGGAGAAACGAGGGACTGAAGACGTAAGAGTGAGCGTGAACAACAAAAAAAAAAAAAAAAAAAAAAAAAAAAAAAAAAAAGGAAAAAAAGAAAAGCGTCTTCTAGTGTAAAGAACAAAATAGCCGAGTGTCTGAATTTCATCATATTCTTGATGAAATAAATGAGCTGCGAAAATTGCTTCGGTGTGTTTAAGGATCATTAGTAAAACAGAGCCTTGTCCTCTCTCAACCCCTTGTACCCTAATTAGGCTTGGCCCCGATGGTACTGACCCTCCCTGTCGCTACTGTGACGCTCAGGGCCGGGCACTACTCACTCACTCACTCACTCACGCTAACACATTTTATAAAAAGAATGAAACATTAAAATTGTTTTACGTTTCATGGAGAGAAAGAGACACGGTCTGAATTGTCACCGTTCTCTCCTCCCTTCTCCCCCTCTCCTTCCACTCGTGTTCCTCCCTCTCCTCAGCTTCATCCTCTCTCTCTCTCTCTCTCTCTCTCTCTCTCTCTCTCTCTCTCTCTGTCTTCCCCTCCTTTCCCAATTGGTATCGATTCGATTTGGCTACGAGAGGGGTAGAAAATACTGTTCAAAAGAAAACGCTTTTTGCTATAAAACTTTTTTGACGTTTTGCAATATGAGAAAAAGGGACCTATACTTCATCATGAATGTCACGTATTCTATGACAATGACTTTAGAAACGAAATTTATGCTTTCATACATGCTCTGCTCGCGTCCCCAGGAGCTAACAAGAAACACGACACGGATATATATATATATATATATATATATATATATATATATATATATATATATATATAATATATAAATGTGTGTCTGTATATGTATATATTATACAAAAATATGCAGATCACAGAAGACTTCTTAGAAAATTAAAGGCAAATCCAGTCGGGGTTTCTACCCAGTGTTTCATTTTCTTTGGACCACAGGTTACACTGACACGCACATACATTATGTGCATTTATTTATCCTTCAGGTTGTAGAATAATTCAAAATGCTGATTTATTCATATTTTTTTTCACTTTTGCGTCTCATGACTTTGATTTTAGTCTTATAGCCACAGTTCTGTGACCATCTGAATGTTTTTGAACGTTGTAACTTGATTTTTAGGTGACTTTGGGAAAGTTTTTAATCTCTCTTGAACGACGCCTGTGCTTCCAATCTTTAAAAAAAGAAAAAAGAAAAAAATAAAAAATCCCCATGGCGAGAAAAGGTGTTGAGCAGTTGTTACGAGAGAAAAATACACATACACAGAGTACAATGGAGTCGAGTCGTGTGAGAGTGTGTGTGCGTTTGTATGTGTACCCGAC
Source organism: Macrobrachium nipponense (assembly GCF_015104395.2). NCBI lineage: Eukaryota > Metazoa > Arthropoda > Malacostraca > Decapoda > Palaemonidae > Macrobrachium > Macrobrachium nipponense. The sequence goes on from NC_087200.1 coordinate 24,787,598, forward strand.
ACCTTTCGTCAGTGTGGTGGCGGCGGCGTAGGACTTCTTCCTTCCTCTTGTCCCCTGAAGTCAGGTCGCGTTGAAAATCCGTCGCATTGTCTGCTGGTGGAGGACCCTCGAAATTAAATCGCGCCGGGCACTCGTTGCTTTTTATTAACTGAGCTCTCGGGGCGTCGAGATCACTTGCACAAATTTTAGCAGATCTCGACTCAATGATAATGATACTTCGCCTCTTCAGGCTCATCCCACCTCACCCACTCCCCCCCCCCCCAACCCTCCTTCTTCCAAAATCCCCCCCCCCCCCCCCTTTCCCCCCAGCGTCCTTCTGGCGTTTTCTTCCTCCTCCTCCTCCTCTCATTCTTCTCTTTCCTTCTCCTTCGTCTTATTATTTTTTTTTTTTTTTACTTCGCCTCTTGTCCTTACTTCTTGTGTCTGCTTTCTCCAACCAGCCTTTGTACCGAAGTAGACATCTGTTTCGCCTTTTGATAAATCTCTCTCTCTCTCTCTCTCTCTCTCTCTCTCTCTCTCTCTCTCTCTCTCTCTCTCTGCCTGTCTTAATATCTTATCCGTAGAGAATGAATTGCGGAATTTTTATTGTGAAGAAATATTGTGTGATAGTAATTTTTGGATCATCTTCGTATCACTACTACTATTGCTACTACCGTCCCTACTGCTGGCGATGACGACGACTATCATCGCGATCTATTTCGTAATATCTCCATTGTTATTCTGGTACAACCCAGTGTCACAATCTTGTCTTTCAAGAGGCTGCGACTATTATAATTCTTTTTATTTTTTGTTCTTTATTCATTTTCTGTATATATATGTGTGTGTATTCATATGTATATATATAATTAATTTGAATTTAATGCTTATTTTTTTACATGCCATCTTAATTTTTTCATACAAATTTAATGGTAAGAAAAAAATCTCCAACATACGTCAAAATGCAGTGCCATGTCCCAAACCTGTTTCACATATTCATTGTCACCAATTAGTCAGTATTGGCTCCTTTGACTCATATTTTGCGGTAAAATGCCGAGAGGTGACGGGGGACGTGCCTATGTGACACCTGCTCAAGTTTTAGCGACTTGACCTGGCCCAAGGTGAACCTTGAGGGGAACTTCAACTAACCTCAGAAATATTTTCTTTCGATATCTTGATCTTCTTTTCACACACTTTTATTACAGAAAGTAGTAACACTTTACTTAAAATTCTTTTTAATTATTACAAAAGTAATAGAAATCTGTGAATCGAAGGATTGTTACAAAAAAGTATAGTGTTACTTTACTCGAGACGTTTTGGAGATGGCGTTTCTTGGGTTAGGTTAGGTCAGGTCAGGTCAGGTCAGGTTTGTTTAGTTATTGGGTACGTTCGATCGTCACCTGTTTTTTCATTTTTTTTTAATTTTTTGCTTGTTTTGGTGAGTGAGACAGCAGAGATGACTTATGTCCATTATATAATTTAACCTGTCTTCTTATTTTCCGAGTGCGACCTTGTCTCCAATGAGTTGACCCCCACCTTCCTTTTAGATTCGAGATGATTTCCTTGTATGATTGTGTGAAAAATGCTGAAATCGCATACTTGCTTTTTTTTATCAGCCAGTTCTCCTGCCTGCATCTGCTACTGAATGGAATTGTAACTTTTACTTGTTAAGCAATCATGTGTCAAGCTTAAAATCATTCAAGGGTAGGTGATCAGATTCCACTTTGAAGAGTGGCATTCTACGTTCTATAATTATTTGGTTTTCCATTACTTTTATTTTGGGTATATTTCCTTGGAGTTGCCAATGACGTTTTGTTTCAGTACGATTTCGTAGACAATATCCCTGTTTGTAATGAGGGAAGGGGGTATTTGGTGTTGGGAAGGGGGAGGGGGGGCGGGTGGGATGGTAGGGGGGTGCCGAAGGCAAGTTTGGAGCAAGTCTGGTAACCTAGAATCAAAAATAAAAAAATTGCGGTATGTAATGTCGGGCAATAATCCTTTAATGCTTCGCATATATGAATACACAGAATAATTCCAGCACAGAGAGAGAGAGAGAGAGAGAGAGAGAGAGAGAGAGAGAGAGAGAGAGAGAGAGAGAATGCATCGACACAAAATACCGAATCTTTCTCGGACAAGTCATTCCCAGCATTTGTTTTTTTTTTATTTTTTCTTACCCTCGCTTTTTTTTCCCGGGCGAATATTTTGGTAAACTGCTAGGGATTTAGCGGTGGTTTTGGCGTAACCACCATCGAATTTTCTGACTCCTTTGCACTAAATTAATTAGGTGCGTCGGCATTTTTCGGTTAAACATTTTTCAATTGCAGTTGCCTTGGGTGTTGGCTACAGTATATATCATTGTGGAATTGAATTTCATTTAAGTATAATTAAAGCCGTTTTTTGTTTCCTCGTGGTGGGGAGAGAGAGAGAGAGAGAGAGAGAGAGAGAGGCCCTGGGTGCAAGTTTGTATTGGATGTTTAGCCAAGTTGGAAGTCAAATGAAGAGGAAGAGTGCTTGCTTGCGCGCATGCTCGTGCATGTACCCTTTGAAAATGCTGATGATTTAGTAGAGCTTATGAGCATGGTTGTATGTCTGTGTTTATTATAAAGGTTTTTATGCACGAGTTCATTTCTGAGTGGAATAATATGCCGACGAAATATTAACATTTCGTAGTGTGCTGTATACTGTACTTACCCTTGAATCATAATGTTATAAGTACTGGGAATCTATAAAAGGTTGTATAAGCTTTAGTATGTGATAAATTTGGTGGCTATTTTCTTTTGAAATAACTCCGATATTTTCCGCGTTCGTGACCGTGGTATAGTTTTGACGACGCCAGCTAGTGATGTCCATCAATCAACCATGAAATTGCGAGGTCATGTTTTGGTATGAAATGTGGGGCCAGCCACTCAGGAGCGGACCCAAATAAAGCCAAGGAAAAAGTAAAAGTAGAGACAACCCGTCAAAAGAAGCTAAAAAAATTCGGAGGTTGATACACTTTTCGCTTGGCCGTACTTCGATGGGATGATCATAAGCTGCGGCTAAAGAATAAGCTGGACGAATCAGGTCATCTGGCCTTGGAAGATTTTAAGATTGACACTCTCCTGCAAGTTGTATCATTCATCGGCAGATGCATGGTGGTGGTCTGGTTAATAAATACAGGTGTGATTTCAGCATATATCTCATATATAATATTTCTATTATATATATATATATATATATACATATATATATATATATATATATAATATATATATATAATATAATCGATACTTATTTTTACGTACAGTCGCATATTACGGAAGGAGATGTATCATACTGATGTACGGTGCGGTATTTACAACTCTGCATGAAAGCTATTATATTAACAATGCAGTCTGTAACTTCTCGTGCAAACATTACACTTTACTTTTGCAAATCTATTTTTTTTTCCTCGTCCACAGTACCCTGAAGTATCGTTTCTGCTAAGGAGATTAGTGTTGTAATCTATCAGTTTTTGCCACTTTGCATTTGGAAAATGCGTGATGAAAATATCGTGGCAAGCTGTAGATAGAGAATTGAAATATCGTGTTGTGTTACTGGAAGCAAACGACTGTTTTGCTAAGCATAATGGAATTGTAACTTTTACTTGTTATGCCGGTTATTTTATGTGTATTTGATGTATTTGAAAGTTGAGTTCTTAGGTAAATTATCTTGTAGACTGTGTAATCTTGTTTAAGCGTATACGTTGTCGTTTAGTCATGCGTCATAGGGGAGCATTTTGTATATTTAAAGTGTTTGATTGCTGTGCTGTATAATGGAAAGTAGTATGTGCTTTTATTCTCAATGCTTCCTAATTTAGATATAATACATCGACCGCCATGTATCTTCTACTCTACAAAGGTTCTCCCTACCTCTCCCTCACCCCCCTTCCTCCTGTGCATTCAGTAATGCGCACCAAATAACACTACGTAGGTAGCATATAAATATTGAAGCGTTTTCTCACGGCATTCTTTCTAATTGCCATCGCCCGGACGAAGTCTTGATCAGAGCGAAACACCTACCTAGGTAGTCGTGCACTCGACTTGATTTACTTGAGAACTTTTGAATGATTGATTTTATTATCCAAAGAGTTGCACGCACGGTTGGGTGCGTGTGTTTTCACAGTTGTCGCTTGCGTGCGTGTGCGGGTTTCGTGTTTAATTTGATGTGTATCAGTTGCCGTTCATCTTTGTTTGCACCAGCACACTTGTTGAAAGGGTTACCTGTTTGTCAAGTGTACAACCGTGACATTTTTTTTTCTTATTGACAGATATTAAACCAAAAATATGAGTCATGATGGCCTAGTGGTTAAAGTCGGCTGTATAGCGCTGTTTCTAAATCAAAAGACCCGGGCTCGACTCCGGGGAGTGACAGAAGCGCTATCGTTTATAATTCCCTTTTGATGTAAGTTATTCTCGAAATGTATATAGTGGATTCGAATAATAAACGATATTTGTGGCTCTATATACATACATACATTTATATATATATATATATAATATATATATATATATATATATATATATATATATATATGTGTGTGTGGTATATATATGATGCAGGGTCCCACCATTATATTATATCATAAGACCTACATCTACTATATGTACATATCTAAATATATAATTATAGTACATACATACACACACACACTAACATATATATATATATATATATATATATATATCTAATATATATAATATATATCTATGTTAGTGTGTGTGTATGTATGGTACATATAATTATATATTTAGATATGTACATATAGTAGATGTAGGTATTATGATATATTAATGAATGTGGACCCTGCATCATTCATCCTGCACTGGCTGAATCGAAACTGAGCTCCAGCGAAGAAAGCTGTCAATAGCCGCTCCATATTAATATTACTCATGATAAGTGTACTGGGCATTCAGACTTACGCACAGACACCTTTTGTGCTTTTCAGAGTGTGGGAAAACAAACGCTCAAAGGAGTTTCATATTTTATAGCCTTGATTTTGAATAGAGTGGCACTTTACAAATCAATATCAGATTATTTCCTCATTACACGCCGTAGATTTCAAGCGTAGTGCGCATTGCATGCTTAATGCCATAATTGCACGGAGACGCGATTGAACGGAAGAATATGCTTGCGCGATAATAATAACTCCATAATATCACATTCCGTGAGAATTGTATGTTAATGTTAATCGTTAGCAATTGGTTTTTGAATGTAAAGTAATATGGTTGGTTGGGTGTTTGCTTAAAAGCTCATGATTTGCATAGCGTGCGTGCGCGCACTCACGTATACACACACACGCGCTCGCTGCTATTAAAATATTCGTGATTTTGGCAATATTCCAATGTAAGTTTGCACTTAAAAATAAGAAAGGGAATCTCTTGACTTTCTCCGTTGGTTCCCCCACCCCCCTCCCTCCCTCCTTCTCCCTACCCACCTTACACTCCTTTTACGTCTTGTCTTTCGCTCATTCCAGTATTACATTAGGAATAACCGCGTCTGTATAACATGTAAATTAAGTAAAACAAGCCTTATTATCATCTTAGTTGGAGGGAGGGGGGAGGGGGGAGGGGGGTGTGTTGGAAAAAGGACAGACTTTGAGTGGATGGAGGAGGAGGAGGCAGATGCGCGCAGGAGAAGACGAACGCGCATACAGACACAGACATTATATACTACATCTTGGCGGTTAAGTGCCACCGGGTACATATCCGGGAATATTACCGCCGCCGCTTCTTATTCAATAACGTTTCTCGACTGATACCTGTAATTGCATTGTTTAAGGGCGCCTTACCTTCGTTAGCGCCCTCCTCCGCCGCGGCGCCGCTTCCTCCGCTGACGCGACAGTCGCTCTCCTCCCGAAGGCGATTCAATTGTGGGAATTGGCGTCTCCTTATTTAGAGCGAAATTGACTTGCTCACGCACATGCACTTTGAGCTGTCATCTGTTTAAGTCGATGTGGCTATTTGTCTCCCACATCTGAATTTCATCGGGATCGATCCGGTTTTTATTTATTTTTTATTTGTTTATTTTAGGATTTAGTATTCCTGGTTGAAATTCAGTTTTATTAGTTAATGGAGACTTGCATCAGTCTTGTAACGTGTTGTTTCGTTTTTCTCGCCATTATTACAGATCTGAATATCCGTCTTTAGCCCCAAATACCGTATACTGTACAATATATATATATATATATATAATATATATATAATGTATATATATATATATATATATATATATATATATATATGTTACCACTACTGCGACAGTTAAAAAATAACTTTAAGTATTACATTCGGACACCCATTGTGTCATACCTCCTCTTTATTTTGTTCCTACTTTATACACTCATTAACCTAATCGCATCGATTTTACCTCTCAGGAACATCGAACAAGTCTTCATGTTTTCGGGGCAATATTAATTGTTTGCAGGGTGGCGAGTGAATTTCAATTTTGCATTGAATTTTCATTCCTTTTTTTTTTTTTTTGTTTACTTCCTTAGTGAGGAACTAATCAGCAAAAGGGGGCAAAAGGGGGGGGAAGGAGAGTTGGCAATTGGGGGTGGGGGAGTTGCAGCAGCGGGAAGGGGGTGGGGGGGGGAAATTAGAAAAGTAAAACTCACGATCGGAGCTTCAAAACGCCGGGTTTACAAAAGTTCCGTCAACTCAATTAAAGATCTCATTATTCTGTATTTTTGGTTCTGTGGCACTGATGTGATTAGACGTTTTTAGGTTACATCCAAATTATATTTTCAATTCCTCTCATCTCACCCGCCCACCCATCCACCGCTTGACCTCCCTCACCTTCCTCTCTCCCTCCCTGACAGTTCGTAACACCTCCCTCCTTCCCCCCCAAGTTCTCCCCTCCCCACATTCAGCACCCCCTCACAAACTCCGTAGCCTTGCCACCAAGTAATCGATGTTCTTCTCTGTCATATAGAAAAAATATATATATCCCTTTGCTCATGCGCTGTTATCTTATTTTCTTTGATTATTGATGATTTGTTATTACCGTCATCTCGATTGCACAATTTTACATGCAATGTATATATAGTATGTGTTTATGATGACTTATGAATGAAATGACATTCTAGTACCTAAGTCAGAAGCATATGTGCAATGTTTAATGTTCGAAAAATGTGTTTTTTCATTATCAAAGTTTTGTATAATTGCAAGTTTGTGTGATGTTATTAATTGAGTTGTAAAAATCTGCATTTTTTAAAATGTTTGTTTTGAAATGGACAGACAATACTTTCAATAATTGCAAGTGAAAATATTTCACACGATAGACGGGCATTTGTGTGGAAGGGCCTAGACGCTTTGCATATGTTAACCGATGAGGGTTATCTGTTTCTTGCTAATACTGACCCTCTCCCTGAATAGGCGGCGACACCCTAAATCTTTCTCAACCCTTCCTTATCCACCCCCTCTCCTTCCCCCTTCCCCTTCCCCTTCCCGGTTAGTCGGTAACCAGCCTTTTTATGCATTCACTACGGTAACGATCTCGGCCTTAATCGTAGTTTGAACAGCGACACACATATCCGGCTGGCCTAATGCAAGGTAGGGGGTAAAGGTGAAGGGGGGGAGAGTATGACAGGGGGGGTTTACTCTGTCTGTCTGTCACTTTGGCTGCTTAGGTTGTTAGGTACAGATATTAAGGATAATGTAACAGGTTATAGATTATTATTATTATTATTATTATTATTATTATTATTTTATTATTATATTCAGAAGACGAACGTTATTCATATGGAACAAGCCCACCTGAGGGGCCACTGACTTGAAATTCAGGCTTCCAGAGAATGTGTTGTTCGTTGGGAAGCAGCAACAGATGGCAGGAAATAATAGTGTATAGATGTTCAGGCACAATTGTGTGAATACGTTGAAGAGCATTCCAGTGCGCATAGATGTCAAGGCACATGATTAAGGAACGTTTCAAGAAACATTGTGTTTAGAAATTAAGGAGCATTTTGGCCAGTGGATCAGTTAATCGTTTGCAAATATGAAGGAAGTGTAGGAGTAAGTTAAGAACACGTTTTTATTTTATTATCCGTGCGTGAGGCACGAACATATTATTAGTGTGTAGGTGGTTAGGAAATCTTTTTAATCTTTTTGCGAAATTTAAAATTAATCTGTAAATGAGTTTCTAAAGTGCTGTGGATGGCTGCGGAGAAATAGTTATTGAAAGTTTTACGGAGCGTAATAATATTTTAGGACTGTTAGAAATAAGTTGGACAGTTTTATGGATTTATGAAATCACTTTTAAGTACTAACTTTCGTAGGATTTATATGTTGGTTATTTTCATAGGTTTAAGTTAGGAAAATATTTGATTGCTTGAAACAATGACTTTAAAGCTTTCAAAATTTCTGGTTTATTTATTTTAAAGTTAAACTGCTGTTTTATAATATATATAATATATATATATATATATATATATATATATATATATATCATATGTATATATAAACGTTATATAAAAATAACATATTTGAAAATAAGTTTCAAAAGCAGAGTGAATGCTCCAACACAAAGCAGGAGAGAGAGAGAAAATCACTACAAAAGTGCAGAGTAGGAATAATGATCAAGAAATGGACTCATATTGCCAGCTAAATTTAGACAAATTGTCCAGAAAAGGAAGAAGAATGTAGCAATTCGCCTTCCGACAAAAACCTTGACCAACGTAGGATTTACTTTATATGGAGAACTCGTAAAGGAGCTTTTTTATTTTATATTGCTTGCAAACGAGCGGGGGCGGGGGAGTGTGTGGTGTTGTGGGTGTTGTGTGTGTGTGTGTGTATGTGCAAAGATGAATATTTCAGTAACTAATGGTATTTTTTCTTGAAAGCCATTCAAAGCAAGGTTAGATATAGCGTATACATGTGAGGTACACATTAAAAAACCAAATAGTTTTTTTTTTTCCAAGAAAGATTGAGGAAATTCGCAGGAAATATTGAGATTTCTAGCAGGGGAAAAAAACTAGCAATTTTCCAAGACCCAATTATACTATTGTACAACTAAAATCTAACATTTCTTTTTACGGTAGTTAATGTAGATGCGAAATTGATAATGGAGTATTCTTTGGGGGAAAAAAGCATGAAAAATAATATATATTTTTTTGTCTTTTTTTTTTCCATTTGATCTCCCCTTCTCTTCCCTTCAAAAGTGCTGTGAGAGACATATGAAGTTTGAGGGGAGGGTGATCCAGAAAGAGGGAGAGGGAGAGAGGGTCACGGATCTATGGGATGGGAGGGAGAATTATATACCGTGAGGGAGGGAGGGAAGGGATGGAAGATGGCAAGAGGGGGGGAGGGGGAGGGGTGATGGAGGGGGAGAAAAATTAATCTTTATTCAGGTAGATAAAGAACCATTGCAAGTCGATTGGCAACGTGCATCCGTTGAAAAAAAAAGTATTCTTTCCTCCAGGAAATCTTTTATTTGTGCTCTTGTGTGTGTGTGTGTGTGTGTGTGTGTCCATTTGCATGTATTGTCTGTGTGTCTAGATTACACACACACACAACTACATGCACACAAATATATATTATATATAAAATCGCAGAGAGAGAGAGAAAGAGAGATTTAAAAAATGCAACACTTGACTTTATCCTTGAATATTACTCCATAAAAATGTTCTTAATCGTTTCTCTTACACTTAAAATAGTATTTAAATGAACACATTATAAAGACATATATAATTAAATAAAGATTGGATTTCGATCCATTTAAACGTCGTTCCCGAAAGCGCTGAATTCCCATTCGCCTTGTAACCGTGATTCAGTAACAAGTCTTACGTCGAAAATGGATCAGAAGACTGAATTTGTTTGTATTTAATGCTCCTCTTGTTAGGGGGGCATTTTGCCCGGCGTCTGTGTGCGTATTTAACTTGTATGCGGCAGTATCAATTAGTGCAGTTACGAAGGTTTTACCCTAAAAATGAAGGAGGGAATGAATGGGCCCCGTTGAATGTGCGTTCCAAATGGATGTATGAATATATATATATATATATATATATATATATCTTATATAGATATATATATATATATACATATTCATGTTTGTAAGTCTTGAGTTTTTTTATTTATAGCATGCACAATCATCCCTCTCTTATTAAACAATATATACTATATATAATGTATATAATTTTCATATATATTTATGTATATTTTTTAATAAGAGAGGGATGATTGTGTATGTTGTAAATAAAAAAACTCTTAAGAATTGCATCATGCACAAAAACTATTTATTTCTTCATTTAGAAACAAATAGAACCATTGGAATATTCCTTCTTAACGTTATCAATCGCACATTTAGTCGTATAAAACGGCATGTGTTGGCATGCATTTGTTTGGGTAGAGAGAGAGAGAGAGAGAGAGAGAGAGAGAGAGAGAGAGAGAGAGAGAGAGAGAGGGGGGCCCGTGAAGGTAAAATATTAGAAAAGGGTGAAAGAGAAATGGGATAATAATGGGAAGAACAGAGGACTGAGGTGGGAATAATTGTTTTTAAATCTCTTAACTAGACGCACTAATGTCCATAAAAGGGATGAGAAGGAACGAAAAGAAACGGGTGGGAATGAAGAGGAGGTTGATGATCAAGTAATTGGATGAAAGCACAGGATGAGGAGAGGGACATACAGAGAGAGAGAGAGAGAGAGAGAGAGAGAGAGATGGAGAAAGAGAGAGAAAGTAACAGAGACAGAGAGTGAGAATGAATGAGAAAGACAACATGATATGCGAGAATATTTTGGGGGCGAAAATATTACATACTATTTTGGTCTGGCTAAACATATTACAGAAATGCAGTTGTGTATTTATCGGCCATCCCTCCGTATTAGAACCAGAGGAAAATATGAGCGTTTCCATTCCGCTCTGAATGGGAGGTAATGGATAAAACAAGAGATCACCTGATGAAATAAGAAATAACGTGACGGACATGGAAGAGAAGAAGAGAACAAGATGAAAATTACAGGGGACACGAGGAAGAATTCCCGCTCAAAAATGAGGAAAAACATATTATGAAACAGTGTCATTTATATGGATGGACTCGTTTCTGTGTTTGAGTCCTTGGCTCTTGTTTTTATTATTATTATTTTGGAATCGGGAGGGGTATTCGTACGCAGGCACTCTTATACAGTACATACTTCTATTATTTGACAGTTTCTTTTATGGTTTTTACTCTCTCTCTCTCTCTCTCTCTCTCTCTCTCTCTCTCTCTCTCTCACAATGTATTTTGTATCCATGGTGAAGTATACCTGTATAATAAAAAAAATTATATTTACATTTATATATATATATATATATATATATATATATATATATATATATATATATATATATATATATATATATATATTGGTGTGTACATTATTAAATTACATATTAGGTAAAGAAGTCATGCTGATGTTAGCTAGGTGACATTTCCTTTATGATAGGAGGTTAAAAGTTACAGATGGAAAGGAAATAAATTCCAATATTGGAAAGTAACGGAAGTGTTGCAGCATTTGGATCAAAACGCAAAAGTGGAAGTTTGTGCATCAAGCAGATTTGGAAGTCGTTGGGAATGAAGGTCCACGTTCTGGCCTAATAAGAGAAAATATTGAACAGAGAACGGAATTTTGACGAAAGTCACGTACTTAGAGAATATCATATGAAATCCATGTAAGAAGGCGCGTGAAAACGGAGCTTGGAACGAAGTCGTGTGAACTTGAAAATGTAGAATATATTACGAAAGTACTTGTGCCAAGTCCCGTTCTTCAATCGTCTTCATACGGAGATTTTTTCATCTATTATAATATATATATATATATATATATATATATATATTATATTATATATATATATATATCTATATCTATAATATAAATATATATATAAATATATATACATATATATTTCTATATAATATATATTATCTATATTCTATATTATATAATTAAATATATGGATAGATAGATGGTTAACTCTGATATTTTATTTCTTTTTTTATCGGACTCGAGAAAGAGTCACGTGAGTGATAAAACGAAGTATGGAAAAAGCTTCAGCCATAGAGAAATTCGCGCTGACGCTTTCTATGAATAAAAAAAAAGAAAGAGAGAGAGAGAGAGAGAGAGAGAGAGGCCGAATAAAACTTGAAAATAACGAAGTGAAGGTTATAAAAGAGCAAAAACAGGGGAGATTAAAATGCACGTGAATGTAAAGTGATAAAGATAAAAGAAAATAAAGGAAAAAGAAATATAGATGGAAAGAACAACTTTGATTTCGAAATGTGTATTTAAATAGCGACATACATAACAGGATACAGTAAAGCGGAGAAGGGGGAAGGGGAACAGAAGAAGGGCGAGGGTCCAGTTCGTATGGAGAGAGAGAGAAAGAGAGAGAGAGAGAGAAATATGTTAGTGTGTGTATCTGATAGATACGTACGCATTTGTATACAATATACTATTAAGACGGATTCGCTATGCGAATGGTGATTATGTCATCATACGTATTTGCTTCTGTAAAATAAGTTCTTTCAAAATATCAGTTTTTCGTTTCCATGAAGAGACATTTTTTTTTTAATATAGAAATATAGAACCGGTTTTTCTTTCGATAAATATATATTTTTTATTTTATTTTTTATTTAATTTTTTTTAAAGAAATATAGAAACGGTTTTTTCTTTCGATAAATAAACTTTATTTTATTTTTTATTTTTTTTTTAAGAAATATAGAAACGGTTTTTTCTTTCGATAAACATACTTTCTTTAAATGTCAAGAGTTTTTTCCAAGGCCGCCTCTTTGAAGCATCATGATTTTTTTTTAATCCTTTATTTCGATGAAATTACGTTCCAAGAACATCGTGAACTTTTTACGGAATAATAAGACTCCTGAAGAACATACCGAGTATTGGATGCGGTAAAAATAGTATCTTGTGAGATGTTCTGAAAATTTGTTTCTGTAAAAAAAAAAAAAAAAAAAAAAAAAAAAAAATAGAGCATCGATCGTTTTCTTCAATAAAAAAAAACATATAGCTGTATAAAGTATGAAAGATAGTACATAATGTAAGCATCATATCGTTTAAGATTGGGGGCATAGTGTATGGCGGATAATATACAGTATATGCATCAAACACTTTAAAATAGTAGTCATATAACGGACAATATACATTATACGTCATACAGACGACGCGAATCCGGGCAAATCTAAACGTTGTCTGACGTGGCTGCGTGTATGTATGTATGTGTATATGTGTATATGCCGTGTATGTGATTGGGAAGCCCTACTCTATGCAAGCAGTCCCTGATGAGGGTGTATTTGACAAATAGCTAATGCAAGCAAGCATGATTCTCGGTCAAGGTTGATTGACTCCCGGTTCGCTAGAGGTGTTGAACTGGTAAGTAAAGCAAGCAACCGGGAACATTAGTCAGGCTTGATTGAGGACGTGATATGCAAGGTTGGTGGGGGGGGGGGGGGGGGAAGGGGGAGGGGGAATCTTATAATCAACCTCACTCCCCACCCCCATCCCTTACTCCTCTTCTCCGTTATTCTTTTTTTTTTTCCTCTTTTTCCCGTTTTCCTTCCATCACCAACTTCCTCTAAAAAAGTGCCTGATGGATGTCCATTCAATGTTACGGGGTAAGAAAAAAAATATCTCAAATTGATTTTGATGCAAATCTTATCTCGCTAACCGAAATAGAAAGAATATATCGCCTTAATGATAAGAATGGCGTCGATTTCATTTTCCCCCCGGACATAAGATGTCGGTTAAAATTGTAAGGTGGTTGGGGAGGAGGGGGAATTGAGGGAAGTGGAGAAGGAGGAGGAGGAGGAGGAGGAGAAGCAGTAGAACGCGGCAGGGGGGATCGGTCCCCCCTTTTGCCGTTTTTGTCGGCGGCGGCGATGTCGGAGTAGGAGCAGCGACAGCGACAGCGACAGTGTTTCCATTATTTATCCGAGACGCATTTCTGCCCCGACATAATATCTGAATAATTGAATTGAGATGCATTTCATGGCGACGGTGTTTGAATGATTCAGTCCGGATGTAAATCATGGATACATTATGACTCATTGATGTAAGTTGGATACATTTCACACGGAGACATCGTTTCCCGCTGATGTAAACTGATGTTGCATTTCACCCTCGGAGTGATGTGCGATTGATGTTCCTGTTATACTAGTCGCGTCTCTAGCCGGAGAGATGTTTGTGTGGAGGTACTCTGGAAGAATTTCTGCGTTAATGTCATGTTTCAGATTGAAGCGTCATTATGTGACAGCGGTAATACGTAGATCTTCTGTACTGAATACCATTTACTGATCAGAGCTACTGTATGAATGTATTAAAGTTTAACATGATGTATTTTACTCTACGGTTTTTGAATATTTTCCTTTTTTTTTTTTCCTTCTTCATGTTTTTTTTATTTACGTGTGTGTGTTTGTGTGTGTGTATTTTCTGAAAATGATATATTCATTTTGGCAGTGTTGCAATCATTGCAGCGGACTGTATTGCGTGGTGACTGTGAGTTATATTTCATGGAGGTAAAGTTTAAATCGTTTAAAATAACTTATGTTTTATGATGACACACTGCTTTAATTTCTTTGAATTATAATGTTAAAACTTTCTGCCAAGACATATTTCGCGGAGACCGTGTTTTAAAATCGCCAGTTACATATATTTCTATATTTCATGGTCACAAAGTTTGAATGGATTCTTTGCTTCATAACTTTCAGTAGCATGGCGTTTTCATTTCTTGGTGATTTATTTCGTGATGTCAGTTTCCGAGGTTTTCCCTCTGGCCATTTAAAAAATTTCCTCCGTCAAGTCTTTCAGTGTCGAAACGTTTTCTAACCTTGTTTAATATTGGTTATCGTGGTTGTGTCCATGTGATGCAGTTGATTGATCACTGGACATTCAACACTAGAATCTTTGATTAACAACCAAGATTAGTAACTTATTAAGGCGTTTTGATGTTTGCAATTTGCCAGTAATGTTTCTTGGAAAGAATCTCTCTCTCTCTCTCTCTCTCTCTCTCTCTCTCTCTCTCTCTCAACAATTTTATCTTTTCGAGTCACAGTTAGAATTTGCTGGAGTTCTCTGTATAGCGAAAATAAGTTAGAACAAAGGGGGACAGGTTTAGATCAAAATCTCATTGTGTCTTCACCCAATTCTTACCGGAGATTCGACAATCTCCCCCCCCCACCCCCTTCCCCATCAAAGACTACCACCTCCCACTCCCATCTCCTTTTCATTCCCCTTCCCTCCATCCCTCCCTCCCTCTCCCACGTAAAAGCGGCGGACAGTGGTCGTCGGGGGAGGATGGGTCGTGTTAGGAAGATATCATTAGGTTTTAAAGGAACGGCGTCATTCAAGGCCTGTGAATGTTGCATTAAAGTTCCATTGGAGGACCGTCTCCCACCATGATTAATGTGACCTTCTCAGTTTTGATGGAACAAAACGCACCGTCAATACATCGACCAGGCGGCCTCCCTCCCTCCCTCCCTCTCTCTCCTCCTGCTCTTCCACCTCCTCCTCATCCTCCTTTTGACCGACCTCTTGCATCCCTCCCCCATCCCCCATCCACCTTCAAACCCATGCTCCCATGCAGGGGTTTAAGAGGTTTGGAGGAGGCATGAGGAGGGGTATGGAGGAGTAGTAGGTGGTATTGGCGGAGGAGATGGCAAACCTGTATTATTATTATTGTTATATATATATATATATATATATATATATATATATTTATATATCTATATATATATTATTGTGATGCAGCTTCTAGCTTCTAAGATACTTGGATAGTAAGCATACATACACACAGGCAACATGTACACATGTATATTATATTATGTATATAATAAACGGAGCCAATAAAAACGTCAAAATCTAGAAAGTTAATGCTTTATTTCAGAGACTGGAGAGAGAAACAGTCTGTCTGTGAAATAGAGCATCAACTCTCTACGTTTTGTCGTTTTTGTGGGCTCCTTTAATTGTGTGTATATATATGTGTAATATATATATTTATTTATATATATATATATATATATATATATATATATATATATTATATATATTATATTGTATGTGCGTGTGTGTGTGTTGACCTCTTCTTGTGGTACTCTTGGCCTTAATTCTCAGATAGATAAAAGTCTTCGGTTAATTTTTGGAGAGAGAGAGAGAGAGAGAGAGCCGCAATAAACTATACATATATCCACGTAACATGGTGATTGATGAATACTATTTAGATATACCCAAAACCGTGTCATCCCATAAAGTCAGGGAGAGAGATACTTGGCCGGCTTACCACCTCCTTCGACTGAATAAATATAAGTCATCATCATCATCATCACCATCATCACCATCATCTTCTTCTTCGTCATCAAGTAACTGATAATTCATGTTAGCCGAAGACCCCTCCTGGGGGCGTCACAGCTCAGAAGCGAAGTGTGTAAATACTCACGCGATGACAAACTCAAATATTTTGTTTTGAATAATATTTATGCAAGTTATGAATTACTCCTCCTCACCGCTCCAGAATCTTGTGTCTCGTTTTCTATCTAGGTAAACCGAGCACTTTCCTCTCTTCATTCCCCCATCCCTCACCCCTCCCCCCCTACCCCCACCCCTTTTCTGCGTCAGCCTTCTCCTCCCCTCCCCTTCCCTCACCCGACTTGTTTTTTTAAGTCGTTTTTTTAAGGGGAAAAACACTCAGAGATATGTTTAATGTTTACATTAAATCCCCAAGTAACTAGCACAACAATTTCAGCCTTGAGACATCATAAAAAAAACAAAAAGTCTCTCTCTCTCTCTCTCTTTCTCTCTCTCTCTTTCTCTCTCTCTCTCTCTCTCTCTCATGCTCCAGAAAATATATATATAATATGAGCATTAAAATATTTGTTCTTTTTTCTAGTCGACACCCATTAACTACCGTATAGATAGAAAAGAACAATAATGAATTTAGTCAGATGTTATTCGCTCTGAAACACTTAGCTGCCCTGTCTTAAGATGTTTCGGAAAGGCTCCAGAGTTTATGCTTTGATTTTATCCTATATTCTTCAGACGCTGGTCTGACCATCTTGAATCTTATATTGTGATACACGATTTCCTTCCCCCGCCTTCCTACAGAATGTCCAGTTTGTATTTGTTTGGCTGACTGTTATGTAGACCTGTAGATTTACACACACGCGTATACTCGCACACGCTATATATATTATATATATATATATAATTATAATATATATTATATATATATATAGGTATATATATATATCTATAATAATATATTATATATATAGATATATATATATTATATATATTATATATATATATATATTATATATATATATTATATGTATATATCGAGCTACAATGTCCTTTAATATCTAATTCGCTTCTACCTCGGAATTAATATATTTTCATATATGCTTAACCGAAGGGGAATTTTTTCTCGATAATAGATTTGCCTGGACCAGGGCGCGAACCTATGGATCCTTTCAAACCCAGGAACGTCAGTGAAGCTTTTCCTACTACACCACCGCGGTGGTGTAGTAGGAAAAGCTTCACTGACGTTCCTGGGTTTGAAAGGATCCATAGGTTCGCGCCCTGGTCCAGGCAAATCTATTATCGAGAAAAAATTCCCCTTCGGTTAAGCATATATGAAAATATATTAATTCCGAGGTAGAGCGAATTAGATATTAAAGGACATTGTAGCTCGATATATGTATATGAATCACGGAAATGTGATATGACTTATATATATGTATATAAACGTATTGTGAGTTAAATGGTCATGTAAGGAAACGAATTAAATTCCATTATGGTTATTTCCCCTCAAATTCTCTGCCAGTGGAGGAATCCTCTCTCTCTCTCTCTCTCTCTCTCTCTCTCTCTCTCTCTCTCTCTCGTCTCTTCTGTCTCACTCACTTTGCTATGCAAAATGCATGACACCGAATATTAACTTGCTTGTGTTAGTGTCTTTCTTTTTCTCCACGTCAGTCTTTTTTTTCTTCCATTTTATCAAGTTTTTTTCTTCCATTTTATCATCTTCCTCTCCTTTTTTGAGGACTATTTTTTCTTATTTTTTTCCCCAATTTGAATTTTTTTTCTTCCTCTTTTGTTTCTGTTGTTTTGAAAGTTAGTCCTCATATTTTGCTTCAGAAATCCTTTCGTATATCAGTTTCTTTATCTGCAACTCCTTGAGCTTCAGGCGATGTTTTATTTCTTTTCGATTTTCTCCAGGTAACTTTCTGTATCTTCACTCATTGTTTAAATGTAAAAACTTTTTTTTTTCCCTTTTTTCCTTTTTTTTAACCAGTTAATGAAGTCAGGTTACTTTTGCAATTTTTTCTTGGTCCATCGGTCAAGAAGAATAACATTTTTGATGCGCTAGTTGAAAGAAGTTCTTATTTGTGAAGTCAATTTTTTTGCGAAGGGAACGCAAGTTCCTGCCCTATTTAAAACCATTTATTCCATATTTCCGAGTGCCGTATTCGTGACCATCGTAGATTGACAGGGAAAAGCCTTATTCCATATGAATAACAACCGGAGACGATTGAGTTACCTAAGTAAAACCACATTTACCATTGCATCATATAAATGTGTGTCAAATACTTGTATCATTTAGATATAAGTTTCCGATGGAACCGACCGGTTTTCAATCGTCCCTTCATTTATAAGTTCACATAAAGGCTGTATGCCCTGTTCATGAATCTTAAACCTGAAGTCTGCAAGTTAATGAAAGCTGGAATGGGGGGGGGGGGGGGGGGGGGGGGGGGGGGGGGGGGGGGGGGGGGGGGGGGAATTGGGGGGGGGGGGGGGGGGTTAGCACCTGACAGGTAAACGTCTTAGCCAGCGCCGTTCTGAATGGTTCGCTGTCACGTCCAGAAACAACAATTTGTTGCTGACTAAGTTTTGAGTATGAACGGGGGAATATTTTTTTTCTGGATTATATTTCTGAGAGAGAGAGAGAGAGAGAGAGAGAGAGAGAGAGAGAGAGAGAGAGAGAGGATTATCTAAGGAATGATCGCACCTTGGTGTGGTGAGAGCTACGTCGGCGAGGCTTTCGTGTTTGTAATTGTTCGACGCTATACATGTCTGCCTTAGTTACCGTACTTTCACGTTTTTCTTTTATTCTCTTTCCTACCTCTGAACTCCACGTCCGCCTCACGACAGTCGACTAACAAGCAGGTACATCGGAGAACAAAGTCGTTCAGTTGCGAGGTGAACGCGTTATCCTCTGACGCTGGCTCCCAGACGGCAGAGAGAGAGAGAGAGAGAGAGAGAGAGAGAGAGAGAGGAGGAATCCATCGGTTATTAAAGTTTTCGTTCTTGAGTTACGGTAAATCGTTGCAGTTACAAAATAAAGGTTTGAAATGATTCGGATACATAGGAAACCTCGGGGCTTTTTGGTTGAATAGAGATACCGCCGATACATATGCATGAGCGTATGTTCATACATTTTTGTGCATATACTTCAGTTGAAAGAAAAAGTATACATTTGAAATTTATATGTTCGGCCCAATGTAACTGCAAAGACACTATTATTTTTATCTATTGTATTGAAGTGAAATTCAAGTTAGAAGGAGATTCATTCCTTACGAGGCATCGGACACTTGACTGAAAACCCAAATTAAAAAAGAAGGTTAAGACAAATTCGTTGCCCGATTCCGTCACAACGCCGCCGTAGAATAAAAAAGGAGCGATCGGCTCTCAAGTAGAATATATTATGTAATCCCTAAAGGAATGAGTGGAAGCTGCTGCTGGTCGGGCGAGGAGGCTCCGGCCAGAACGCCTTTTCCAAGCGCGCTTCAAAAAGCGAAAGGAGAAAAGATCCCCTGATAGAGGATCGCTATCCATAGTCAATATAGATAGAGGTCAATGTGACATGTATAAATAATAGAATCTTGGATGCGGTCGGTGTCGTCGTTTCTACATAAACCCCAAAGGTCATCATGGCGAGGGGAAGCGAGAGAGAGAGAGAGAGAGAGAGAGAGAGAGAGAGAGAGAGAGATACAGCTTCCAGGTGCGGGTGTCAAAAAGGCGAGAGGGGAACTTTCTTAGGCGACGCGCTCTGATGTTGCGGGGGGGAGGGGTTTGGTGTTAGCCACTGTCTCGAGATCCCTTGCTTTTAGGAACCTAGCTTTTCGTCGCCTGTTTCCACTCTCCCCCCCCCTCGCTCCCCCCCCCCATCACTCCCCCCTCCCCCCCCCTCCACCTTTCCCCTTTTTATCCCCCTCATCCCCCCCCCCCCCCCACTCTCCCTTCCCCTCATTCTCGTGTCTAACCGGTGCTTCTAGAGGTAACGTCCAGAGAAATGGCATTATTTAACAAGTCATCCTCCACTCGTCCGAAAGGCTGTGGCGTTGATCATCACTCCTCATCAGAGGGTCCGATAGTATTCCCCCCCCCCCTTAGGTCACTTAGCTCAGCGTAATATTAATGAGAGGTGTAAAAGCGTGACCTTCTCCACCCCTTTCTCTCTCTCTCTCTCTCTCGTCTCTCTCTCTCTCTCTCTCTCAATAGCAATTTGTGTTTTGGATATTTTTCCATTATGTCTGTGAGGTAGAATGTATTTATGAATATGGACCTTAACCATCAGTCTTAATGACATTTCTATTTATTAATCGTAACTGGTCAGTCAATGTCTGATTAAGTATATATATAATATATATATATATATATCTATATATATATATATATATATATAATATATATATAGATAGATACCCAAAATAAGACCACCTTAAAACACTTACAAAGAAATGGTAAGATGACATCCCAGAGGGTTAAAGATTTGGGGTGCCATTTGAAAAATAAATAAATCGCAAGGAAGGCAGAGGATAGGAGCCAGGTATAATTCATAGTGGAAAGAAAATAGGCTTAGAGATGTCTTGTACTTTGTGAAGAAAAATCGGGGGAAAATATCTTCAACTATTGCGTAGGTGGAAGAAGAAATGGAGGTGATGAAAATGGAAGGCGTCCGGGAAGACTTGAGAAGGAGAATAAGAGGAGGAGGAGGAGGAGGAGGAAGAAGAAGACGACGGGGATCGTGAATCCTGCATGGTAGTGGAGATCTCGACACAAGGGCCCGACACGACATCTCTGTCATAATTCAGGGGCGCCGGCAGTGATCCCCCACAAGCCGAGCTACCCACCTTGTGTGTGTCTCTGTTGTATTTAACTAGATCTCCTACATCATGTATGGGATGTATTGTATCTCATTTTATGGGCTTAGCCGGCCTTAAGTTGTTATGGAGGAGCCGGTGACGTTGTGCGGTGATGGTAAATGGCCGACGCCATGAAGGCTCTCGGAAGTAAAGGGCCGAAGTCTTCACGTGGTGGAATGTTTTGGATTTCGTGTTTGCATTGTGCCATTTTGTACCTTTTATTATTATTATATTATTATTATTATTATTATTATTATTATTATTGTGTATTTGTGTATGTGTGTGTACACGTTTTCGTAGCAGGTCTTGATATACATTTTAACTGTCTACATTCTAATATTATTTGCGGACATGTCTGTATGATTCAATTTTGTGGAAGCGTATGCTTACTTAGCTTCTATTAAAAAAAAAAGTTGCATCCGTACTTTATGCTCTGTAGATCCACGTATGGCAATTCAGACATGTTCAGACTCTCTACTTCTATTTTCAGTCGCTTCCCACCTGGCCGCGCAAGTAGATTTTGATATTGCATGTAATTCGAAAAAGAGGAGGTTGATCCGATAATGAGAGAAGTGGAAGTCTCGTAGGTATCTGATTGACATGTAGAACAATGCGATAATCTCAGCGGTATTTTGTCGGTCATTTTTTCCTCTCCTTGATTTTCTGTGAGCGCGTTTGGGGTGGGGTGATGGGGGGGAGGGTAGAGGGAAAGGAAGTGGAAGGGGGGGAAAAAACTGGGTTGTATCTAGGGGATCATTCACTGATGTGTTTTGATGCCTTTAGTTCATATGAGATTATTTTTAGGGCTTAAGCGGAGCGGCTCGGGCGCTTTTTGTTTACTCCTGGTTAAAAACACACAAATTGTTTTCACGGGTCATATGATTAGAAAATTAGCTAGTTCGGTTAGGGAAAGGGTTCAGAACGGAAAAAGGCTTTAGAAGGTTATAAGTATTTTTCTGGAGGGATGGATAGGAAGGAGGAGGTGGGGAGTGCCGCGTTGAAACCTCAAATTGAATTATGCTTCGTTAAAAAAAAAATGAAAAAAAAAATGGCCGAGTATTTTCGGTTCTTTGTGCAGAAGGGGAAAATGGCCAGGGAGGGATACAGGAGGAAAGGTTGGGGGGGGGGGGGGGGGCAGTGTGCCCGATTAAAAAAGAAAATAATAATAATAAGGGGAATGAGGTAACCAGCCAGTAGAAGCAGGGGGATTCCCCCTAGCGCTAATAACTGTGGCGGCCGATGGGATATGATAATTTCTTGCGGTGGGGAAATGAACGATAATATTTGTGTATGCTGTGGCATAATAATTTCCTCTCTGCCTTTGGGTTGAAAATGATGTCATTATATCGAATCAGTTTAATGAATTAAAAAAATTTTGTGGGAATAAGTAGGAGGTTTGTAGGAGGGGAGAAGCCGAAAACGTGTTTTGGAATTTCGAAAGTTTTAGGGTATAAAACTGTTTTTGCTGGTATATTTCGGGACGCATTTATGCAAGGAATTTGTATTTCCCAGAATGGCTCAAATCCTTGTTTTCGTCCAACAAGAAAACTGCGAGATTTTTTTTTTTTTTTTTTTTTTTTTTTTTTTTTTTTTTTTTGCTACTTACATCACATTGTTTGCAAGTGTTTTTATGCTTTTAGTGTTACTGATTGGTTTCATGGTATTGGTTTGAATATCAAGTGGAAATTATTCTCATGGGTTTTTCTAATTGATCTGATGGATTATTAATCAGTTTTTTTTTTTTTTTGAGTTTATATAGCTGCGTTTTATTTTTCAAAGCCATTTTGTCGTTTTGTAACCAGATTGACAATTACGAGCAAGGACCGTGAAATTGAGATTATTTCAGAAAATCAACAAGCTGAATAAATTAAGTTTATCGATACGTACATTTTAACCAGTTTTGACCAATTTTGATAACAATGGCGAGTAGGTTTGGTAAATTCTTCGCCTGAAGAATTTTTGAATGATCGCCACAAAGTTTTAGGACTACAGACATCTTGAAAGGGGGAGCGGGGTGGGGTGGGGGGGGTGGGGAAAGTTCATTTGAATTGAAAGCTGTCTTTTATCAAGTTAGTTTAAGAATGAATAAAAGTTCATTACAGTTAATGAGGAGGACGGTCACCACCTGATCAGAAAAGAGAGTCTTTGATTGGATCTTCTTTTGAAATGAACAAAAGAGGACTGACCAAGAAAGAAATCTGTAGAGTCATGCTGGGGCTGATGTGTGAGTGTGTGTGTGTGTATGTCTCTTAGTGTATATGTTTTACGTCTGTGTGAACTGGAAAGCCCATCATCTGAAGACCTAGAGACTGGAAAAAAATAAGTTTTTATTTCATACCATTATTTACAGAGACAAGCTTGTGAGTGTCCATTTGAATTTTTTCAAAATGTTAACACTCAAAGAACCCTATAGATGGTGAATTCGTTAGAGGCGGGTCATGATAGAGTTTGTGTTTAGTCTTGGACTAGAAGTGGAATAAGTTGTTTTTATTTCATACCATTATTTACAGAGACAAGCTTGTGAGTCCCATCCTTTGAAATTTTCAGAATAAACACTCAATAGAACCATATAGATGGTGTAATTCGTTGAGAGGCTGGTCATGATAGTTTGTGTTTATTCTTGGATAGAAGTGGAAATGGGTATATACACGTATAAGTTGTTATTCATATATTTGTACATATATGTATGTATTATATGTGTGTATATATATATATATATATATATATATTATATATATATATATATATATATAATATATATATATATATATATTGAAATGTCGGTATTGTGTCCCGTAAACTATGTGAAATGTAAACAATAGTCTATGTATATCCTGATATGATTTAGTAAAATCTGTACCCAATCTGACTAGATGTCTTATGAGATTCGTACCCTGCTCCAGACATTTCTGTTTTAGATTATTAATATTTTACAAAAAGGGGGGAAGGGGGGAGAGTAATTCGTGTGGGGGCGTTTTTGGGCGTGGAACAGATATTTGATATTTTATCTTAAATTTTAATGATCTTGGGAGTGAGAGAGAGAGAGAGAGAGTGAGTTAGTTGCAGAGACGCAGAATATTCGGAGGAGGAGGAGGAGGAGGAGGAGTCAGTGGAAATCGTGATAGTTCGAGAGCGATACAAGGATGATTTGATGAATTATTCAGACACTTTAATGATTTCGGATGAAGATGGACACGGTAGGATCTGGGACGGCGGCCTCCTGGATTAAGGGAAAGGGATGCTGCTGCTGCTCCTGATCATCATCATCATCAGAGAGAGAGAGACATTTGACATATTTCAATGGTAGGCAGATTGCTATCTTAACTTCACCACGATGTTATAAAAATCTCTTCTCTCTCTCTCTCTCTCTCTCTCTCTCTCTGTGCAGGCTGATGATATCTAGAAAATGGCACAGATGAGAAAAGTTGTGATAAGGTATCCATTACCATTGTAAATACACAGATATGATTTGTTTATATATCATGGATTTTCATTACTGTACTGTCTGATAAATCTGAATTCAAACTTTGAGATTTTACGACTTAAGTAAGTAAAGAATAAGTAGAAGTTTATTGGAACAGCTGCGTCTTATAGAGATGGGAGTAAAATGACCGTGGATTTATTCTCTGCAATATTGTGTGCGGTATTAATATATGTAAGTAACTCGGACATGGCTTACCCAAACAGAACTTTTTTGCGAAGACTCTCTCTCTCTCTCTCTCTCTCTCTCTCTCTCTCTCTCTCTCTCTCTCTCTCTCTCTCTCTCTCTGAATCAATCAACGAGCAATCCATCAGGTATCAATTGCTGCGTGTCTTAATTTGATCCGTTTGTCTCTTGTTAGACGGCGTTGCCTAAGGAAAATTACTTATGAGTGAGTGATGTGTCAATGGCCTTAACTTCTCCATTATAATGCAGTTACCATTCAAGTTGTCTTCTCTTTTACTTTATTTATTATTATTATAATATAATATATATACATTATATATATATATAATATATATATATATATATATATATATATATATATATATATATATATATATATATATGTTTGTCTGTCTGTCTGTCTGTATTTGGGGTTGCTTTTAAAATCATTTTATATATATATATATATATATATATATATATATATATATAATATATATATATATATATATATATATATATATGAATATATATGTGTATGCGTCTGTCTGCCTGTCTGTATTTGCGACTGTTTAAAAATCAATTTTGTAATAATGACGACTGTAGTTTTTTTTTTATATAAAAAATTACGAAATTTTAAAACGAGAGCGAAACGCGATTCTTTTTTTTGTAATCAGAAAGTTCGTCCATATCTTTCCCACACAGAAGCGTTCAGAAGGAAAATACCTATTTTGAGAAGTTTGTGTAAGTGAAGGGTCGCGGATTCACGTGTTTTTGTATTTAAGAGCTAAGGAAGCGATCGAAAGAGAGAGAGAGAGAGAGATGAGGGAGAGAGAGAGAGAGATGATAGGAGAGGATGGGGAAAAAAGGACCCCCTAATTCGGGATAGAGAAGAGGCCGATGAAAAGGGGTGGCGGTAGCGGAATCCGTCGGGTAAATAGCCATGGATGTTTACATAAGATATATATAAACTGGCCACCCATATCCCCTCTACTCTTAACCCCCCCCCCCCCCACCCTTCCCCCCTCCCTTCTACCTAATACCCACCCGACTCCGTTTCCGCCTTTCGCCTCCACTTCATGCATCCTTATCCATTTCGAAGCCTCCCATATATTTGTGTGGGGGAGTTTTGTTTTTGAAACTGCCCCCCCCCCCCCACCCTCCCCCATCCCCCTCCCCCTCCATTACACCTTTGCAATTAACGATTGCCAGGGCATAGGGGTAAAATAGGAGGGGCATTCGTTCAGAGTGCAAATACCAACTGTGCATTGCTTTATGAGTTTTCGTAATTTTCTTGAGGGATGTGTAAACTATCGTCCGAAGTTTCCGTCGTTTAAATTTTACATGTTTTATTATTGTATTTTTATTTTAGCGAATTAACTGTTTTTTTATATGTCTGTTTGGTACTTCCCTTTATTTTATTATTTATGTATATGCAGGTATGTCCCAACTCGTTTGCTGCCGCCGAGGGAGGGAGGGCTTACAGGTAGAGGTCAGAAGGGGTCAAGGTCTGATTGGTGTCCCTTCCCTCTCGCCTTGACTTCAGGTAGTGGCTAAACGGTTATCGTTGTTCACTTTTTTCTGTGTTATCTCTTTTTTCAGACACTAACTAAGTTACATTTACGTCGCGTGGGATACAAAGCACTTGATTTATTGATTGGTTTGCTAATCCTTGGTCGTAGACGCTGAGGCTACATTATTGGATAATTTTCTGTGAGGTCTACCTACAAACACATCAATATTTAAACGTTGCTTTAAATGTGCAACGCATTTCCCGGTAATATATTATTGCATGACTGGAATATGTCGGAGCATTAGTTAGTATGAATCATATTTTGCATTTTGTTAGCTGAGAACATTTTATCTACTTTTCCCCTTTACGAAAAACAATAAATTAGTCGTGCTTCGATTCAATGACCTTGGTCTTTTCTACGCCATTTTTTAAGTTAAAAATCAGTCGGTCAGTCAGCTGTTCTAGCTACTGCCAGCCTAAGTGAATAACGTTACAGACATGGTAATGCGCTATTGTTTTCTAGCAAAACGTTCAATAAGGTGCGAATAATATATTGCAAGACTTTCTTGAGGTCATTCTGTGCATACATTACAAAAGCTGAGGAAGATTCGTGTAATTGCAGGCCTTTATTCATTGATTGCAAGAATTCGAGTATATTTTCTCTGAATTTGTAGCGATTTGTGCACCCTTTGCTTTCGTCTCTTGTCTGGTTTTAATTCTTTGATTTCGTCTCGTGTGGTTTAAATTCTTCGACTCTGTCTCATGTGTGGTTTAGAGCCATTGATTTCGCCTCTTGTGTGATTTAGATTCCTTGATTTTGTCTCTTGTGTGATTTACATTCCTTGATTTCGTCTCGTGTTTGATTTAGATTCCTTGATTTCGCCTCTTGTGATTTAAATTCCTTGATTTCGTATTCGTCTCTTGTGTGATTTAGATTCCTTGATTTCATCTTTTGTGTGATTTAGATTCCTTGATTTCGTCTCTTGTGTCATTTAGATTCCTTGATTTCATCTCTTGTGTGATTTAGATTCCTTGGTTTCGTCTCTTGTGTGATTTTGATTTCTTGATTTCGTCTCTTGTGTTATTTAGATTCCTTGATTTCGTCTCTTGTGTGGTTTTTTATTCTTTGAGTTCGTCTCTTGTGTGAGTTAAACCCTTTGCTATAGGTTTGCCACCCAATTGAAAGTGACAGTATATGCGCACTAATATTTATGAGTGCATAATCAAGTTTTAACGTTCAGATGCACATCACGAGGTTTAATGCATTTTCCTCTTGATCGAATAATAGGTGGATGTATTGCCGTACATTATAATCTTGACACATGTCACACGGATAGGAAGAGTGAGGCATTTGCTTTTAAATGCGTAAGTATATTCTTCCGTTAGGGTTCTTGCGCCAGTAGCTGAAATCAGATGGCATTTCATGTTGAGTGTTAGGATTGCATTTGATGTGTTTCAAGAGCCCACGACTTTTGTTTTGTGTCGTCGTTTCTCGTTGTGACCCAGTTTCTCTGCGTTCTGTTTTGTTATTGTCATTGTTGTCGTTGTGGCGATAATTTCCTGGAATGTTAATATTTTTCATGTTAGGTCTCGACACTTCTGTCGAGCGTCTTTGGAGGTTTTAAATGAGGGCAATGTATTAAAATTCTTCACTGTAAAATGTAGTCTTTCATTCGTGATGCCTCTTAAGTCAAAGACTATTGTGTTATTTCAGAAAGAATACATTTTAAGGGTTTGTTCTTCATTAACAGTATTATTTGTCCTTGTACCTTTATCAAAAGAGGGCATTTTTATTTTGAAGGGCGGATGGGAGGGGGGGTGGCTATTTTCCTGTGGCGTCAGATATATTTTCTGTTTCTCCAGATATGTATAAAATTAAACACAGGAAGCTTTTGGCTCTCCTCTCCTTTCTTTTATATACATCTCTTATTCCCCCTTTTTTCTGTTTCCTTTTTCCAACTCTTTTTACGTTTCCTTCCCATCGGTGCCCTACAGAGTGTCCCCACCCTTTTCCTCCCCTCTCTTGTCTCCTCAATCCTCTCTCTCCCTCTCTTCTCCCCTCTCTCGTTATCCCATCTCCCCTTTCGTCTCCCTCGCCCTTCACATTGCACTCATCAGTTCCCTTGTCCAACATGTCTGTACAATAACTGCTTGTTCGTGTGCTTGTTCTATGTTCTCCTCCTGCCCTCCTAGGGCTTAGAACGCCTCCTCCTCCTCCTCCTCCTCCTCCTCCTCCTCCTACTCCGCCTGCTACTGCTTGCGCTCCTGCTGCTCCTTTGCGTCTTCCTCCTCCTCCTCCTCCTCCTCCTCCTACTGCGCTCCTGCTCCTGCTCCTGAGTGAGTTCGTTGGACCCCAAACCAAAAAGCCTTTGCGAGACCGTTTCCCTTTCTCTAGGTTGTTTTTCTCTTGCTTCGTTTGGTTGTTTGCATCGTTTGTTCAACTGGATTGAATTGAAAGGGGGCCGCCCTCCTCCTCGCTAAGATGGCCAGGAAAACAGACCTTATTCACAGCGGTTTTCATCGCAATTTTTTCTTCCCTTTCTTCCTCTCATTCTTTTCTTTCTTCGGTCGTCGTCCTTCTTCTTCTTCTTCTTCTTCTTCTTCATCATCAGAAGACGTCAATGAGTATTTATCACGTGGACGATTCGCCTATTTTCCCTCTGATTCTTCATGCAATTTTTAATTTTTCTGCTGTTGGCGGCGTTTCAGTCACCCTTGGTATTAGGAAGGAGAGGACTCCAAGGCCTCCTCCTTTCCTCCTCCGAAGGTGCCGGGGAGCTTGAGTCACGCTTTTTTAAATCGATTCCCGGTATTGTTTCATTTATTTTAGTCCGTCTTATTTTAAGGGTGTGTTTGTGTGTGTGTTTTTTTTTTTAAATTGGCATTGAAATGCAGCTGCCTCTAGATAGTAAAGAAGATTCTTGCGTATTTGTAAATATGTTTCTGCATGTTTTTATTGCAGTTGCATCATACCGACTCACCTGTATATATTTTATGGTTCTCCATTTAGGATTATCATTCATATTATTTATATATTTCCTGGTCTATTATTAGTAATGTGCGCCTCTGTATGAACGCCAGTCACTGCCTAAAGATTCTCTTTAGTTCATTTTGTTTAATTTTTCATTTTATTTCTCAGTCATTCGTTACAGGTTGAGATAGAGTTGAGAATAATTGAGAATGTCTATTGAGAAAGGGAAAAAAAAAGAGAGTCTGAATATTTCCTTTATCCTTCGTAACAAACCATAACTGTGAGTTGATGAATCGTTTATTGCTATTCATTTTAAGAGAGAACTTTTTTCTCTCTTAGCACTGATATCATTCTTTCTTGACTTAACATAGCAATATAGACAACCTGCAAAAAAGAAAAAGAAAAGATTGGAAGACGAAAAAAATAGAAAAAAAAATTTTTGTTTTTTTTGTTTAGGTGCTCTTCTCTTGACATATATAACCAACCTATAGAGAGAGAGAGAGAGAGAGAGAGAGAGAGAGAATATTTAAATAGCTTAGAGCTGATTGATTGTTTCATATTATTCCTTCCATTGCAATATGGATATTTTTTTTTGTTCGTGTGCTTTTGTTCTTTACATTACGTAACATTAACCGTAAACCAACCTAACCCGAAGAGAGAGCCTAAGAGTAGAGGAGGAGGATGAGAGAGAGAGAGAGAGAGAGAGAGAGAGAGAGAGAGTATTTAATTTTGATCTCTACGAACAAATAGCTAATCGTTTATTATCGTTTTGTTTGAAGAGAGAAATTTTGTCTGCCTTAGTACGTTTCTTCTTGACATTACATTAACAGAGGAGGAGAGAGAGAGAGAAGAGGAAGAGAAGAGAGAGAGGAGAGCCGATAGAAGAGCTCCTATCCAACCCTTGCGCCACCCTCGGATTTCTCTCGTGTGCCTTCATAGTGAGCACTGGTCGAGTATTCGGGTCCAGTGTATAAAATTGATCCAAATATTGCTTGTTGCGTGTTTAGGTGGGGGGTTTTATTTTTCCAGCCCTGTTGGTATAGATTAAATGCAATTAGAACAAAGTGGCCCGGATTGCAGAACATTCGCTGCTCTCTACAATACAACTGTATATTGCCTTCGCGTTTCCTTTCTCTCTCTCTCTCTCTCTCTCTCTCTCTCTCTCTCTCTCTCTCGTGTTTTTTCTTCATCCGTCTGTCTGTCTTGTATAGGGCTTAATTCTTTTGTCTGGTTGTTTGTTTGTCAATCTTCTTCGCTGGAGAATTATTTTCATTGTCTTAGATTATAATGGTTGGCAGTTTGTGTGCATCACGTTTTGTTATTTCAGAACCAAAGTAAACTATCTAAACTATTTAAATAATTTTTGATATTTATATAGTTTTTATTCTGGAATTATGTAGCCATAACATACAGCAAACTTAGAATAGAATCACCTTACATTAGCTTCGAAATTTATTTACCCTTTTAAATAAACACTTTCGATGATATTGATCTTAATTGAATGTTACTGAATATTTCATAAAAAAAAATTTTAGATATATATGAAATATTTTTGGGATAGTTTTGTTATCCAAAGATCATTTCAGTTAGAGAAAGCATTTTGTATTTTGTGGACACTTGAGTGTAGTGTATGTGTGCCTGAAAGCCTCACATTATGAAGTGTATCTGTCTCATTTTCTCCTTCATGACGGAATTATTCCTCAGTGGTCCCCTGTTTAAGCTCCTATGTTTTTCTTTTCGTTCTCGACTTTCAAAAGGGTTTTCAAATCCCCTGTTTT
>NC_087200.1:24821119-24853619 GCF_015104395.2 Macrobrachium nipponense
ACGATTATCATCATTCCTTCTTACCATTCGTTTGCATAATGTAGTATTGTCTACTTTCCCTCCGTATCCTCCGTATTCCCGTTGGTTTTTAGGTAAAAGGTATATTAGGTCATTCAGGGTTTGTCATAGTGATTATGTAAGAAGTCCATTTGAAATAAACTTACGGTTGTGAAAACATATAGGTGGGTTTCTCTAATTGTCTTGTTTACGAGTCTGCATTGTTCAGATCCCAAATATATTGATGACATCGGGATGTGAGGTGGAAGGACACATTGGAGCCAGCTGTCTTCCCTCTGCAAGCAATACACATGAAAAGGCGATCAAGGAGAGGAGTGGGCAGGCCCACTTGCTTTCCGCCCACTCATTTTCGAAATGTTCCACAGGTTTTTATAACATCGGAATGGTAAGGACGAAAGAATTTGCGATATGGTTAATATTTCAGCAGAATCTATGCAGCGTCACTGGAAACGAAAGCACGAGTTTTATGATACCAGTAGTAATCATCTTTATTCGTTATTATGTTTTGTTTGCACGTGGGTCTTTTCCAGAGAACATCCTGCTATTGGCTATTTTCTCCTACAGCGAGGTCACATGCTTTTTCTTTTTTTATGTGGGTGGGGGCTTTGCTACATGTGTCGAGAGGGGGGGGGGGGGGGGTGGTGGCGGGGATTTTCAGACAAGCGTTTCTCTACCCTCCTTCCTCACCCCGTTACTCCCCCCTGATACTCCCTTCGCTGGAAATATTGCCACAACTTTTTATATCAGCGGCTCCAATTGGTCTTCTGTTTTGCGCCTTACGCCCCATTGACCTTGCAAAATGGGAACGAATATCAATTTTGATGCTCCAGTCTCCATATATGTCATTTTTCACCATGCAGCTAGCCACGCAGAGAGAGAGAGAGAGAGAAGAGAGAGAGAGAGAGAGAGAGAGAGAGAGAATATCCTCCCTAATTACTACGCCTAATTGGTTATGTCGTTTAGATAGTTAAGTGTAGCACATAGCTCCGGGAAGTAATGTTTTCCTTTGCTACATCAAGAAAGCAGATTGTTATTTGGCTGTTGATTTCATTCATTTTTGTTTTCGTTTCCGTCCATCGTTTGCTATTTTTCAAACTATAACTATTTATGCGCGAAAAAAATTGTAGTTTCATTTTAGTTTTCTTATTGGTAATCCTAACTATACTTTCCTTACGTTCCTTGTGCATGCTCGTGCTGTCTCGTTCTTGTATGAGAGAGAGAGAGAGAGAGAGAGAGAGAGAGAGAATGTACGTTGATTAGTAGTTATCATTTATAATGTTGAGGTACCATCTTGATTTCCATTTAATTGCGATCGTAATAATAGTGGTTGCGAACAGTGATATTTCCCCCCCCCCCCACCTCACCTTATCCACCATCTCTCTCCCCCCCCTTCCCCAACCCCAACCCCCTACTCCTCTTTTCCCTTCCCCTCGCATTCCCACATCTCTCACGTATAAAATATCTCCAACTACAGACCATTAATACCCTGTCTTGTACATTATAATCCTTTCACCTGAGCTATTATTCAACGTCTATCTTCACCAGCATGAACATTATCATCTACCTCTCTGTTCTTGAAAGTTTTTCCCCTCCCTCTCCCTCTCCCCCTCCTTCGTACATTCCCCAGATCTCCTTCTCTATAACCCCCACTTCCTCCTACCCCCTCCTCTTTCATTTAGCGCCTCCCCTTCCACACCTCCGTAACACCCCTCCCCCCCCCTCCCCCCCCCTTTACAGGACTACGTACTTACTCATGTTTAACCCCTTCCCCTTCTTCCCCCACCCCGCTCCATAATGCTCTCCTCTTCTTTATTGTTTGGTTCTGGGTCGCCTTCATTTATCCTTTTCTAATTCCGCCCGCTCACATCCCCTTTCAGTTTTTTTTCTTTTTTAATAATATTTAATAGCTTTATATATCTTTCTGATTGTTTGGTAAGACTATTTTGTTTTTTTCATTTTTGTTTAATCCGGCTTTTGCTCAATGGAACAATTATTCCTCTTACAAGGGGGGCGGGGTGTAAATTATTCTTTAGAAGTATGGTTGTCGGTGTGATAAAAAAAATACTAGGGGCTTAAAGTGAAATCTTATCATTGAAGTACTCTCCTCTCTCTCTCTCTCTCTCTCTCTCTCTCTCTCTCTCTCTCTTCTTCTTCTTCTTCTTCTTCTTCTTCTTCTAGATAAACAACTCAAAACAACGGCCTCTGTCATTACTGTCGCAAACTCTGCCACCCCATTGCACCGTCTTAACAGACTCATTGCGACTGTGTTCGCAAGCCGCAAGGGAGATTGACATCATTATTATTCTCTCACTACGCCGGGCAAGTGCTTTCTTCCTCCCCCTCCCTCATCCCCCCCTTCCCCCCTCCCTTTCTCCTTTCCTTCAACGCCTTCCGAGGAACAACCTGCCGTTTGTGCAAATTGATCATTATTGTTATTTGATTATATTAGTTATCTGAAGTCTGGTTTGAAAATCGCTTTTGATATTATTGGGTTGTCGTTAAGAAGGGAACTCTATTCAGTATTGTCCTGTTATTATTATTGTTATTTTTTTTTTCACGGTAAGGTTTTGTAGTTTTTTTTTGTGGTGGTTCAATTTTCATCTATTTTTTTTTCGTTTTTTTTTTATTATCATTTCTTCTTTAAATCTCAAACACAATTGCGAATCTCAACTCTCGTCAAGGTTTTGTCCGCGAGGAGTTTCGAATAAGTTCGTCGAATGAGGGAGATGATTCTCTCTCTCTCTCTCTCTCTCTCTCTCTCTCTCAAACCCCGCGCGGCTTGGAGATAACATTTAAAATTATTCATGCATAATCAAGTATTGTAATGAGGAAATGTTGCGAGGGGGCCCCAACATACACGTAGATTAATCCGAGTCTATCGAGAATGTAATCGCGAATATAACGTTTAACGCGGCTGCAAAATGCACCTCCTCGGGAAGGAAGACGTTAACCTGCATGATGTAACAAGAAGGACATTATCAAGAGGAGTAGGAAGAAGAGAATAAGGAAGAACCAGCAGCAGGAGCAGCAGCAGCAGCCGAGCCGAAGGCCGGCAAAACAAGCCTCATCCTTTCTCGGCCATCTTCGTCTAAGGATTAATCAACGCAAAGTTATGGGAAAAAGCCTTTACCCATTGAAATTCGCCACGATGATATGAAAATTTCACCACTACATCTGCAGTCTCTGCCAGTCCTCTCTCCCCCTCCCCTCCCTCTATACACCCCCTTCCTCCCTTCACTCTTCCCCCCTCCTCCTCCTGGCTCCTTCAGTCGTTTCTCCCTCCTCCCAGGCAGTCACCTTCCTTTTGCCCCATAGAATACAAATGCCCGTTAAGGATGGGTCATAGGAATTTATCACATTCCCGAATATTATTAGCCTTTCGATATTATTTTTCGATATCGTATGAGTATATTGGATTTCCTGCCCGACCATTTCAAGAATTTCATTATAGCCTTCGGTCCTGCATCGATTAAATGTTAATATAAAAAAAGCGCCACTTGTCTAGATTAATATTTCTGCCCCTCCGCTTACAACTCTCTCCCTCTGGACCCCCCCCCCTCCCCCCTCCATCCCACTCCCTCCCCGCCTTCCCTCCTCCTTCCCGCAGCCGTAACCTTCCCCCTCCCTCCCTCACTCATCTTCCTCCACCTCCTCCCCAGTCACTTATTTCTTCCCTTCCCTCCTCATTCTGCTCCCTCCTCATTCCTCATGTACCCCCGCCCCATTAACTCCTACCTACCCTCCTCCCTTTCGTTTACTCTCTCTCTCTCTCTCTCTCTCTCTCTCTCGAGATTTTTGTATATATTAGAGAAAATACAGCTTCGGGTATTGAATTTCCGATTTGGGAGAGGGAGATAGAGAAAGTAAGAGCGAGAGAAAGAAATGAAGGAGTGTGTGTGTGTGTGTGTTTGTGTGCGCTCGCACGCTCTCTCCCGCTTGCGCACAGCTCAGTGGGCGTTCTATTCTTTATGCAGGTTCGAATTGTTTTATAGTCTTGTTAATAATGAGACCTGTCGCTTTTTCTCAAAAGGCCAGGTTGACGCTTTGGGATGATATGCGGATTTATACTGCCCTCATTACAGCGATTTATATCTCTTAACTATGGGGTGCTCAGCTGCATTGCTGTCCTAGTATATATACATACATACGTACTCATGATTGTGAGGATGGCTGGCTGGGGTCAGCAGCACCGCAGTGATGATGATGGTGATGGTGATGAGGTGGTTGTGGTCAAAGTAGGTGATACGGTTGTGTGTGTATAACTTTCAGGGACACATGAAGTTAAATAACTTCTCTCTCTCTCTCTCTCTCTCTATATATATATGATTTATATATATATATATATATATATATATATATATATATGATAAAAGGCCCATGAAACACTATTTTAACGTTGCAACCATGTGAGCACAGAAGGAAGTGCTCGAAATAATAGGTCGCAACGTTACGTTAAAATAGTGTTTATGGGCATTTTAGCTTCATATTAATACTGTTGTATTACAGTAAAATGACATTCATATATATATATATATATATATATATATATATTATATAGTATATATATATATATATATATATATATACGTAGTCGTGGTGTAGTCGAAAGCGAGTCGAAGCTGCGCTCGCTTCCCTTAATATAATTCGTTAAATGATGAGTCATTTCGCGGCGTGATTGGCGGAGCGATGAAATCGGTGCGTCTTGATTGGTCGGAGAAAAGGATTGAGGGTGGCAGGGGCTATGATGATGAACCGAGAGAGAGAGAGAAAGAGAGAGAGAGAGAACATAAAATTATTTAACGACATAATTTAAATTAATCCGTCCCAACTCTCTCTCTCTCTTCTCTCTCTTCTCTCTCTCTCTGACTAGGCTCTCATTATAAAATAATGTCACATCTTGACGTAAAGCAGAAAGTTTGATCTGTTTGTTGCTCCAACTTTTGCGAGGAATATTAATAAAAAGAAATTAAAAATTTATAAGCTGCAGAGAGAGAGAGAGAAGAGAATCGAGGGCGAGAAGAGGAGGAGGAGAGGAAGCATAATATTATATTCTTGCATCGGTTTGGCCGGGTGGAGATACGTAGATAGCAGTAGATGAACTTGGCGAAAGAAAGGAAGCGATTCTGGAGATTTCTCTCATGATCTAATTCTCTCTCTCTCTCTCTCTCTCTCTCTCTCTCAGGACACACCGCCACTGCCACATTTTGCCAAAAATGGGCTGAATCGTGGATGAACTCTCATTGCAGTAAACTTCCCGGCAAAATTATGTTATTCCAGTGCTGCTTTCACTCCCGCCAGCCAGATTTTTCTAAGTTGCCCTCTCCACATACTACCTGACACCCCCCCCCCCCCCTCACCCCCCCCCCCACCCCCCCCCCCCCTCCCAAGGAAGAATAAGCAAATAATTAAGAATGTGATTTTCACAATTACCTTATTCCAGTGGAATATATATATATATATATATATTATATATATGTATAATATATATATAATTAATATTTCTATATATATATATATTTATATATATATATAGTAATATGTATGTGTGTTGTGGTTGTGGTTTGTGGTGAATTTTTATATTAAAGGATTTATGTATAAAAATTTGCGTGTTTTAACGTAGACACTTTATTAATATGTATGTAAGATACAATCTCAGGGAAGGAGTCGTAGCAGTGTATTCTGAGCTGTCTTCCGGCCTATAGGATTTCGCTTATTGTCTGTCCGGCGGTATAGTAGGCTGTGGGGGAGAAAACCTTCATAAACAGGATGTCTTTTCAAGGTTAATTGATATCGATTGTAAAGGTGAATTTCTTCTTTTGCTTGGACGTTGTTCTGCTTGCTATTCTTGTATTTCTGCTTGGGAGAGGGGTCAGGCATTCAATGGATTTTCGTGCTTGTCAGTTTTGGTTGTACTGTCAATTGTATAACGTTTTTTCATAGAGGTAATTATTCAAAAGATTGGTTGAATAAGTGGATTTGCTATTATTTGACTGTTGGGGATACGTTTAAATTTATATAATAAG
Source organism: Macrobrachium nipponense (assembly GCF_015104395.2). Taxonomy (NCBI): domain Eukaryota; kingdom Metazoa; phylum Arthropoda; class Malacostraca; order Decapoda; family Palaemonidae; genus Macrobrachium; species Macrobrachium nipponense. The sequence continues at coordinate 24,827,161 of NC_087200.1, forward strand.
GGTAATTAATCATCCTGATGTTATCTTGTCAAAGCGGATCTCATGAATTCGCGCGAATCTTGATAAGTGTGTATAGGAGGTCTGTGACAAGCCTATTGGAAGCCGATAAATAGGCAGCCGATAGTTAAGGACGTGGGAGTGACCCGAGCGATGTGTGCCCACGGCTTTACCGCTAAGGATAAACCAAATAGAAAGTACAAATGCGACCTTGACTTCCAGAAAATTTGGGACAGCTGTTTCCTGATTGGAGGCCGGTAAGGTACTCTCCATAATTATTCGACGTGAGAGTGGGGCGTTGGGCTGGCGGGGGCGGTGTTTGAGGTTAGAAGAGAGGCCTAAGCATAATCTACTATATACATGTTTCAGGGGGTTTTGTGTGGGAGGGGGGCTATGTCGGCCTACAGGTATTTGGGCGTTGGAGCAGTGGCTTTATGAAAAGCATTTCCCTGATAGTCATTTTTTTTTTTTTTTTTTTGTCGTTATAAAAATAGTTTTTGCTTACATCATTGGTAGCTTTTGTAGTAATGTCATCTCTATTTTTAAAAATATTTCGTGTATGGTCCTGGCGAGCTCATTAAATTGTATTTGTCTTTATTTATTTATTTCGTGTATGGTCCTGGCGAGCTCATTAAATTGTATTTGTCTTTATTTATTTATTTATTTTATTTGTTTTTATTTTTTCTGCTATTACTGACGGATCAGTTTTCAAAAGAAAAATAAATATTCCGAAAACATTGATTATTTTACGATAGAAATTTTTTAATGTTATCCACCTTCTATCGGTACCACCACAACTACTACTACTAAAAATCTCCAGTTTTCAGATTCGTAAACAAGAGAAGTTTGAAGAACATAAGACACGCGCACAACTCCCCATTTTATTCACTAATTCCTAACCATTTGAAACCTGTCGTAATTCTATTATCTAATCTCCCCTGATGGATTTTTCGGTACCCAATATATTTTCCTCATATAATGGATGGACGGAACGGACTCCTGTTTTGCATAAATCCCATGCGGCAGCCAATTTTGAAATGCTTTGTATTGTTGCTCCCAGGTAATACATATTCGAGATTTGGGAGGCTACAGAGCTATGTGCCTTTTTAAGCATAAAATGGAATTAACTCAGAAATCTGGCGAGAGTCATTTTTTGGCAATCATGACTTCGCTCATGGCAGAGGTTCCTGCCGGTTTCGGAATTGTTAGAATTCGTTCCTTGGGCACGAATTTTGTGTACTCATATTTTTATCCTTTTTTTTTATATTTATCCTTTTTTTTTTATTCCCTACTGTGGTTTTATATGTTTGTGTTATTTAGTAATTTCGTTCCTGGAAACTAATGCTGTTGTGGAATTGTTTTATGTAATTGTCGGGAATGAGCCACACTTTTGTAATCATATTTTTTTTGGCGTTACGTCATCGTCATGCGCACAGATATATTACTTCCTGATTATTTCCTTGCGTAATTTATTTTATTTTATGCGTTCCAACATAGCTTATTTTTTATGTAGTTGTGATCACTTTTAGAGTATGTTGTTAGGTGACGTTGAATAATGTTCTAAATAGTTCAAATGGTTATATTAGTTTTACGATATTTATATACATATGTGTGTGTATGCATGCATATAGAGAGGGATCTTTTTACCTAGATTTATACGCGAACCATCCATCCCTAATTCGGTGATTTGGTGGATAAATGAGCATACTGAACAAATTACTTACAACTACACTTAGGATTATTTTCATAATTTTTCTTTGTGAAAGGTAATTGTCTCAGTGATACACTTCTGGGTAAGGCACGGAAAAATCAGCCAGTGATGCTTTTGCGTGTACTATTTTTGACCATTGTGTTCTCTATTTGGTGCATTTGAAATGCGGACAAATGTCGCAGCTTGCCCGAGAAAGAGGGAGAGGAAGGAACGGCGAATGCTTTCACCAATCCTTCAGGCCCCCGATGCCAAAGTCTTGCGCTCCTTTTGCGGCTTGTGCTATAAACAGCCAGGTACGAAAGTAAGCAAAGGATCAGTGTCTATTTGTTGCCCGGGCAGATGTGTTTGTCAAATGCTCGAAAGACCCGTAAGCCTTACGTCTGCTGCTAAGAATTCCTGTATTCGATGCTTGTCTCTGAACGCTTTTTAAACGTTCTTTATAAGTTGAACGGTTTGCTCATGAAGATATCGCCATAAACGTTTCTTAGCGATGTTTCAGATCTGAAAAATACTTCTTAATCCTTCTTCCGGCAGAGTTTAAAGTGTTTCGAACCCTATATAGCGGTCGCTTTTATCTAATGGAAGTTGAATCGCTGCGTGTTTTAGTGGACTTTGGTCATATCCTTGAATTTCATACATACTACATTCTTCTTATTCAAGATAACTCTCTCTCTCTCTCTCTCTCTCTCATACATTATATACGTATATATATATATATATATATATATATATATATATATATATATATATATATATATATGTGGTGTATATATATATATACTGTGTAATGGTATTAGACATTGCACAAGCCTAAGCATTGCAAAGACGAAGCGAAACTCGACAATTTGTCAATTAACACTTTTAGGTCGACACAAGCTGATATCCAAGACGGTATCATTCGCAAGAGAAAGCCGAGTTCGGCAACGACCCGATTCCTCTCATTCTGGTTCTGCGATGTTAATGCCGTCCTTAATCTCCACACACGACTTCCTTTTTCGACCTTGGGATTATCGCTGTTATCTCAAAGCGCGGTTTACATAAATTTCCGCACAGCCTGCCAGCAGCGGTCGGTATAAGCGCTCACGCCCATATAAGAGGGAAGGACTAGGAAAGCGGATGCTGGAGTCATACATATCCTTATGCTTAGGCTAAGCCAAAGGGCATTCTAGAAATTGCACGATTTCATTTAAAGATGCTTAATTTTTTAAGCCGCGGAGCGCATCTATCATGAAAAAAATGTACGGTCATGTTCTGTATATGTGCACGAATGTGCACGCAATCGCTTGTGTTCGAGCACTCCCAAGCACGGGATTTTAAGCCCCGTGATGTTGGCTTTCTTATATCTTCATTATCCAAAGCGCTTAGCGTCTTAAGAAGCTTAGCATAAAACAAAAAAGAATATGTATGAAAAGGAAAGGTGTTGGGTGAAAATGTGCATACACTTTTCATACGTACGTCTGGATATTTGTTTTTCTTTTGACGGTACTCCTTCAACAATATTATTTTTAATCTTGTGAAAATATTCCCGTCAAGTTGTTCTTCCTTTCTTTCCCCCCCCCCCCCCCACCCCCCCACCCCCACCCAACCTTACCTCCCACCCCCCACCCCCCTTCCCTGTGGGGTATGTGTGGAAGGATTGGAGGAATTTAGCCATAAATTCACACCAAATCATTTTAGTTTGTTTAACGTCAATTGCAGCGCAAGAGAAAAATTAGGGTTGCTGTCAGTACTGAAGTATAATTTTCCTCTCTCTCTCTCTCTCTCTCTCTCTCTCTCTCTCTCTCTCTCTCTCTCCCTGGTTTCTTTAGCTGCTAAATTAGCATTTGAATTTCCTGTGATTATGCAAGTACTTGTGTTCTATTTACAATTAGTTTAGGATATTTAATTAGGTGATCTTGTCTTTTCTGCAGTTTTTATGTTTGCTCCGAGTTCAGACTTTATTATTGATGATGTCATTACCAGATCGTATCAGATATATTGGGCATTTTGTTTATAATGTGAAATATCTATAACTTAGTAAAGACGAAAGGGCTTTGATTTCTGCCTATCATTTTTCTGTGGTATTCGCTTATTTAATGAATCACGTGCATCTACTATATATATATATATATATATATATATATATATTATATATATATATATATATATATATATATATATTATTCACTGATGGGCAATTGCAAAAGAATCCCAACTGGTCCTTAATTTTTTGTCTTGGATGGCCCACCTTTACAGCTCAGTGTCTCGTTTCTAAATTTTATATTTCTTGTATTTATTATCTTTGTGCAAAGTTATCCGTGCAGCGTGAAATTACTAAAGGGGGGGGGGGGCGCTGTTTCTTGTGGCGTTAACAAAACAAACAATCTTTGTCCCTAGTAAATTCGCTAGCGATTAGTGAGCACTTGAACATTAAGGGTTTGAGTGGAGTTAACAAAAGTAAAAGGAATGTTTGTTTCTCCTTGCTCTGCGAGCCCATGTGTTGACCACCTTTCTCGTGCTTTCTTCTTTCTTTCTTTCTTTGGCCCTCCATTCCTTTCTCCTCCTCCTCCTTTTTCTCCTCCTCCTTCTCCTCCTCTTCCTCCTTCTTCTCCTCTTTTTTTTCAGATGGCTAGTCGAAATAGAGAGAGAGAGAGAGAGAGAGAGAGAAGGAACACGTGGTTGAAGGCGGCATTGCCGAGATTTTCATAGGCTCCTAAAGTCACAGTGTGGCCTTCGAGCCTGTCTGCTTCTAATCTCCACAAACGGTTTTGATTTAGTTTATTCAGCCAACATACCACACGGGATGTCGATGCATTAGTTCCTCTAATCTGGGCCGTTGTTGCTGCTTTCGGAGATAGCCAAGAAGACACAACGATTGCTTTGAGATTTTCCACTCCTGACGAAGGGGTACCGGGTGGATTGACTACTAAGTTTGTGGCGTTGGGGGGTTACGGGTGTTGGGGAGTGAGGTGGGAGTTGAGGGCCGAGGGGGATGTTCCTCGATGTTTGATGGCAAGGGAAATGAGTCGGCCAAGGGGAAGGGGGGTGAGGTGGGGGATGGATGTTTTAAGCTGATGTTGGAGAGGTTCTTATAGCTGAGGACTAGTGGGGGCTGTGTTGAAAAATGCCAGGTGCTCCTTCGTTTTAAGAGCATTCTTGCGCGGTTACTGTCATTAACAGACACCAGCACTCGTTTTAGCTGCGATCAATGGAGGTGCGAGCAATCGTTGCACTAAATATAGTTAATGACGCTTCCACTTCTGAGGAAGTCGATGAGATCACGATATCACAATGTTTCTTCGAAAGGAAGAAAAGATTGTTCGATCGAGGTCGATTGCTGGTGCTCCTTTTTTTTTTTTTTTATTTATATGCAGTTGTTTAAGCCAGTCGTCAATTAGACGATTGTAAATTCAGTGATCTTGCAGTTTTTAAAGGGACTCATGCTATCATTTTTTATTGTTATTTAGATGTACTAAAAACGTTAAAACCTAAACCGTAGATTTTGCGAATCCGTGGCTCTAGTAGTGAAGATACTTACGGTGTTATCACGGGGGAATGTTTTTAGCCATTTATTCAGCATCGTGGAATGAGACCACCCACAGAAGAAATTGCGCAGAGTACTGGTATTATTACAGCCAGATAAAAGTAGGAGATTGCACATTCTTAACTATGCACATTCCTTAACTAACAAACGGGAGGAGACACCAAGACAAAAAATTATATATATATATATATATATATATATATATATATATATATATATATATATAATATGATGTATGTATGTATATATGTATGTATGTATAAAGGAGGAGCCACACTGCAATATAATAAAAGGAGCAACAAGAAAGAATTCATAAATTGTTAACAAAGCTATTCTTAGCAACTGAAAAGTTCATTTGCCTTAGCAGCAGAAGTCTGATAAAAATGACAAATGAAGAAAGCGCGAGTTAGAAATTGTTTCATAAAATTACTTATTATGGCTTCGACTTGTATAGATTTTTACACACGAGAAAATGAAGACGAAAAGCAAAATAGTTCAAAGCAAATACATCTTCGTTTTGACCTTACAGGCAACCCTTCCCCTTCCCCTGTCTTCCTCCCCTTCCCCCTTCCCCTGTCTTCCTCCCCTTTCCCCCTTCCCCACAGAAAAAAGAATCAGTTGTGGATGTGAATATTGTCAATTTTTTTCCATAAAATTCAACTTAATTCTTGTGGAAACCCTTTTGAGGGAATGTGATGAATCTTAAGTTATTGTTTACATTAGAGTTTTTCGTAGATACACAGCAGGAGAAAGACTATTAGTAAATAGTCGTTTCCAGCAAATGTGCGTCGTTTCTAATCCATACTCGTCTTGAAGTGTGTGTGTGTGTGTGCGTAAGTTTGTGTGTGTATGTGTGCATGCGCGTGTGTTTGTGCGGTGGCATCGTGTGCATCCTGCATCTTCCATTAATCATTTCGATGATCATTAAATTGGGTGACTCCAAAGACCTTCTCTGTTAAGGTCGAGATTGGAATAATGGGTGTTGCAGCCTCTTCGACTCTCGCGTGACGCACTGTTGGCCTTGATTATAAGTTAATTATTTGATTATAACTTAATTATGTAAGGCAATTGGTAGCCGGGGACAGTTGATGCCAACACCCTCACGCTTGTAATTGTGCCTTGTTGGGTATATGCCTACATTCTTTGTAGAGTGTTTAGGCTCATTTATTTCAGTGGGTATATTCGCTGAGTTTTGTGCTCGAACATTAGGCGTCATCTCTATTAATATTTCCTATTTGTTTATAGAAAGAACTTGTTGAAAGCAGACGTATTGATAACAATACTCTCGTCGTTGCATTTCAAGAAATGTCGTCAGAATCACTGACTTCCTCCCACGTATTTAAAAGGTCCTGCAGTGCTCGCAGTGAGACAGTTCAGCAAACCTTAGGCGAAATGCCAAGGAGATAAAAAAGCGGAAAAATCAATTCACATGTATCATTTGTAGATCGGTGCCGTGTCCGATGACTGTGATCTTCGGTATACTTATATATATTTTTCAACTGTTTCTAGCTGGATAATTGCCCCGCCAGAAGAATGAGAAAATCACTCAATCAACTTGTATTCTTCATTGGCGCATTGGGACTCATGGTTAGTAAGAGGCTGTTAACGGAGTCAGTGGAACCCGTTAGAACGGCGTAAACATTTCAGCTGGTGATGCACTACTTAGAAAGGTTGCCTAGAATATGTCGCGCAGGGAACAGCAGGAAGTCACCTGGTGAAATATTACACACGAGCTGACGACGAACTCCTAATATATGATGACCCAGTTTTGGGAACATTTGTGCCTCGTAATGACCTGGAAAGTTCTATAATTTTGCAAATTATTCTTCTTCACCTGTATTGGAAACAAACCTCCCCTGTACCTGCCTATTTACTCCCCTCTCCCTCCTCGCCTGGACCCCCCTCCCCCTCCCCCTACCCAAGTCGCAGCTGAGACGGCCAACTTTGTTGATTAAATATTTGAGAGATTAGCAGTGGAAGGCGGGATGAGTCAGCGACTAGTGGCGATGGGGGTCTTGTTTAACATGTCGAAAATACATTAGTGGAATCCTTAGCTCTTTATTCCTTTCTTCCTTCGCCGCCATTTCCCTACTTCCCTCCCTCCTCCCCCTTCCCCCATCTTTCATCCCCCCTCCTCCTAATTTACCTACTTTCATTCCTTAGCGCCCATCTTTCATGTCGTCTCTCTCCCTCTCTCTCTCTAGCTCACTCTCTCTCTCCCCTACCTATCTCCCCTTTTCCCTCCATAACAGTCTTTAAGGCAAATTAAGGTCAGTATTTACCCAACACACCTTTTCCTTTTTCCCTTGCATTCTTTTCATTTTATGTTACCTTCCCCTCTCCTTCTACACCCCAACAGTTTTCGTTATTTCAGAAAAGCGAGAAAAGTTTTCAAAACTTCTTTCTCAACCATAAGTGAAATTCTGTTGCCATTCGATGAAATATTACCCCTCACAGGTTCTCTTGAGCTAAAATAGAGTTAATGTCACGGCAGAAAAAAATATAAAAAACAGATGTCCGCCGTTAAAATGTTTGGATTATTTATTTTAGGGCTTCTTGTTATGTTGACTATGGAGAGTGTTTGTAACATCGCCGATTTTTTAAATTTTATATCTTTTGAAAAGCCTCTATCTATACATATATATAAGTTTTTTGGCTTCGACGTTTTCGCTCCTCCCCCTGTCAAGTGGTACAATTTAATTTGGCTTTATTAGAACATTGTTGGTGAGTCGGCTTGACTTCTATCTTTTTCAGAATTCATTGTAGTCAGTAAGTCATGTCCCCCCCCTCCCTCTTTTTTTATCGAAATTTTTCTTCTCTGATATGTTGAAGTTTCGTGTTTTATTTTATATGGAACTATTTTGTCTAACTTTCCTTAAATCTCATTTGTATTCGCATTGCTTTTCTTTTTTTATGGGGGGGGGGGGGGGGGGGGTGGGGGCTAGGGCTGGAGGTTGGGGTCCCATACAATATCGAGATAGATCGAGGCAAAAAGGGTAGAGAAAGCAAGAGAGATATGCCTTGCTTGCTTTTGCATGCCTGCTGCATACGTTGGCTTTCTCTCAAGTTGAAATATGGAATAGGGTTTTTGCCCTTTTTAAAACAAAAAATGGGAGAGAATCGAACGGTTAGATTTGTTACTGGAAACGAGGGCAGCAGGAGGGAAGTGATCAACTTTACCCTTAAATTGTTGGCCCATCACTATGCCTCCTCCTCTTCTTCTTCTGCTCCTCCTCCTCCTCCTCTCCCCTCACTGGAATGCCCCTCGCTCGTCCCCTCCCCTCCCCCCCTTTTCCTCCCTTCCTCCACCCAACAACATTCATCTGAGGGGATTCGCATTCTATTTTTCTTTTCCATTTTATATAGAGGCAATGCTCGGGGATTCTCTTCTGGACATCCTACCCTCCGGCTTCCTTTGCGCATGGGCTCTCTCTCTCTCTCTCTCTCGCCCCTGAAGCTTTTGCTTATTCACGCCTTCAGGGTTTCCTCTCAACTTTTGAGCGAGGAGAAAATAGCAAAGCAAGGCATTACTGACATTCAAGGGACTGCCAAGCTTCCAAGAAAAATTATATAGCGTAATAGAACTTCAGGTGATCGGCTGTGATTCCTGAAGGATGCTATGCAGTGTGCAGGAACCTTTGACCTGGATTCCTTGTTGTAGCCCTTTCAAGTAGGTAGAGTTCTCGCTTTTAAGTAGATGCTCATCCAGCTTGTAAGTGGATTTATTTGTGTTGTGCAGTTGTAAACGAATAAGGAATTTGGTCGGCATTAGGGAATTTCTTTACAACATCAAATTCCAGCTGTTTCTGACGGGAAGATCCTTTGGTTTGAGTAACGCCGTTACTGGCAAATAGAAAATTCTTCTTACGTTGACTGATATGTTCGTTGAGACTTTATTAAGGCAACAAGATATCCATTCGTTTGTTTCTTTACATAATTGTTTACTTTTTGCTCTAGTAAAGCGATGCCGGCTAAGTAAACTGTACTCTCCTTGGTTTCACTGCGTCTCTCTCTCTCTCTCTCTCTCTCTCTCCTTCCTTTCAACTTTGGTTCTGTTTGTCAGCCGCGTCTTAGTGACGTCATCACTTCTATCATCTACCTTCCTTTAACCGAGGCTTTTCAAGAGTGGGTGCTAATTCACTTACGAACCTTCCCCCGGTGATTTCTGTAGATTTATATCAATATTGAATACCAGTTGTGTGTGTTTGTATGTGTGTGTGTTTCTCTGTCTGTGTTTCTACAACGTGCAGGAGACCTTCAGTGTACGTATTTGTTTCTTGCCGCTGATGAACTATGAAGTATGTGAAAGTGTGTGTGTATGGCAAGGAGGGTAAAGAGAATGAAAGGAAAAAAAAATCCTCGCAATGTTTACTCAAAACAGCTGTTCTTATGTTTGCAGAAGTGATTAGGAGATAATAATGTTAGGTATTCTTTTATTATCAGCAGCTGTGCAACATCTGTGCAATATTTTCGTTGAAGGGGAAGTTTTGATTTTTTTTACTCTCTCTCTCTCTCTCTCTCTCTCTCTCTCTCTCTCTCTCTTTATATTCTTTTTCATTACAGTTAGTGACCAGGACAGCGTCGAGTTCAGCTCCCCATTCGTGAAATCCTAGACGAGCCGCGGCCCCAAACAATGGCCTCCCAATATTCGATAAATTCACACACATCAACTAATTGCAGAATAAACAAAGCTTCGAAGTGTGAACTTGCCACGTCGGACGCGATATTTCTCGCCGTTTCGCTTGCCTCGATGTGAGTTTCGGACAGAAGGACCCAGTCGGAATCCCTTCTTCTTTCAGGTTGCCTACAAGAGCAGAGACAGAGAGAGACAGAAAGAGAGAGAGGAGAGAGAGAGACCCCTTGTGGTGGGAGAGTAGTCGGGCTCCCCCCTGGGTTTTAAGACTTGGCGGTGCGTGTGTCTGTCTGTCATTCCAACGGGTGATGAAATTGAAATATATACAGGCCAGCGGGTGCGGAATAGACTTTGTCATAATAATGAAAAAAAAGTCAGCCAAGTTGAAAAGCCTGAACGAAAAACCTGGCACCAGGAATGATGGGCCCCCTCCCTAAAATAACATCCGCCCACCACTTGGCGTACAGATTAAATTTAAAACGCAACCATCTTTGTTTACCTTAGGCTTGGCGGAACTGCGATAAAATGGTCTCTATTTTCCCATTGAAATAACCTAACCCAGACCCCCCCCCCCCTCTCATCCCCTCCCTCGCCTTCCCACCTTTCCCCATTCCCCATCCCCCCTTCGGTCCATCCCCATTCCCCATTTTCCCCCTATATGATTCTGTCCTCCCTCCTCTCCCCCAATCGACGTCTCCTGCCACAAAAATTGATGGAATTGATAAATTGTAAGGGGTGAAGGGCTTGGAAAGTGGGATGCCTTTCTGTAGAACCCTCCTGTGTAGTATGTACGTCCCAGTAGGTACGTCTCTCTCTCTCTCTGCCTGTCTGTCTCCATGTATATGTCTACTGTATGCATGGACGGACGGACGGATCGGGCACGAAGAACTCATGATACGAACGATGATTACATCGGAGCAAAACGGCATAATATGTTGAGAACCTTTTTTCTGTTCTTCTTCTTCTTCTTCTTCTTTATTATTTTAAACGTAAACAATGAGGATTGACAGTCATATTCGCATTTCTGCCAAGCTGGAAAGGAGTCTCCAGGAATTTGATTTTTCGACCTTGGTATGTGAATTAGATTTATTATTTCTGGCAGTGTTGTGTTTCTAAACTACTTTTCAGCAATAGTAGGTCATATCCCAACGGGCATATAACCCAGAAAACACTTCTGAAATGTTAAGGAAAAGATGTACATTCTTCTTTCGCGTTTAACACTATTTTTTGAAGTGTACAAGAGTCTCTTTCTCTCACTTAGAAGTTATAAGCCATCGGTGTTTAATGACGTAACAGAGACACAGTAACTGTATATTCTCTCTTTCTCTCTCCCGTTCTTTCTCCCCCTCCCCCTCCCCTTCCCCACCCCTCAACCTCCACTTCGCGTCAACTGTTAAAAAGGCCGGAATGTGGTATTTCCTAAAGCTTCAATTGGATGATTTTATTAATTTATAATGTGGCGGATGAAATATGTATCGGGTGGATTCATTATTCATGGTCAATTCCAACATTAAAAAAAAATATTGTGAATGTTATACGAGGATAAATATTTTAAACGGTGTTGACAAGAAACATTTATTTAGGGTAACGTGCAAATATTTTATGCATGATACATTTACCGGCGGGTGTTAGTATCGTCGGCCATATTTTTTTTTTCCATGATCTCGAAATTATTCAAAGCAGTCTTCTGCAAATAATTGTGCCGTTAAAAAGATAGTGGGCTTCGGAAAGATAAATAAGATAAATTGTGCCGAGTGAGAGAATGAGCGCGATGTGGCCTCTGAATCACTTTTTCGTTTGTAAACAAAATGTTATGAGTTATCATACCAATTATTATTACTGGTATTGATGCGTTTGGTGATGGGACGTTCGTATATTATTATTTTCATTTTTTTTTCCGGATGAGGTTGCTAGCCCTATATATTTATAATTGCTGTTTGTTATTAATGCTGCAAATCCAGTTTGCTTTTGTAAGCAAATTATCATATTATAAGATACAATTATTAGGTCAGTTATTGGGTACTACTACATCTATAACAGCGATTGATTTGTGTTTTATCCCAATAACAGAATCTTAATCTAGATTGATGAAAATAATTATCTAAAAAAAATGTTTTAATGTATTATTTAATTTAAAGTTTAAACTAAGGCCTCTAAAGCCAGTTCTGATCGTCAGTAGATGCTGAACCAAAAATATCTAGTAAATTCTCTTCGCTGAACCAAGAAACCGCAAGTATTTAAAGAAATGATACATTATTTAATAGCGGTATGATTAATATAACACTCCTTTCAGTAAAATATTAATTGTTTCCTCGTAATTTTATCATATTTTGCTTGTGTTCTTGAGGACGTACATTAATTATTCAAAGAAGCTTTGACATTTAACAAAAGAGTGGTACTAAAACATTCCTTTCATAAATGACAGACTACAAATTGAAATCCTCCATTTGTTTTTGTTTTTTTTTGTTTTTTTTATTTGCTCTTGCGATAATGGAACGAGATATCTACAAACAGGATTAGGTGCTCATAAACAGGATTAGATCTCGACTAACAATCGCCAGCCAATTTCATGTGAGCATCTGCTGCTCATGCGCCCTACAGAGGAACCCGGGTCCCGAGGATTGATTCCCCTTCGGAGGATCAAGTTTCTCCGAAGCAAAGTCTTCTTGTCTTGTCCTCACGTCTTATCGACGAATATTTTTTTTTTCTTTTTTTCTTCAGCATCTTGGAACTGATGGAAATTTGTCTGGAGGTTTATATTGAGTTGCTTGACTCGTGAGATATTTCTCTCTCTTCTCTCTCTCTCTCTCTCTCTCTCTCTCTCTCTCTCTCTCTCTCAGGCTATCAAGAATGAGGTATTTTGTCATGCGAAACATTTTTTCAGATCTTTTCCACAACATGTTCGCATGACCAGAAATGATTCCTTTAGTGATTTCCCATATACGATTTGATTTTGTGAGACGAGACTCTCTGTCGGTGGAGAGCAGATTGAGCCCCATATTCTTTCATTGCGGGACATGCAATAATAATACATCGGCGATTTCGCGACCTACGACGTTTCGGCTGTTTGTTTTATCATCACGTAAGAAAACAGGAGGGGAGCGCCTTTATTCTCATCTCTTGTTTGTATGATACTTTTAAGCTAGGACTTGTGTTAACAGATGTCCCAAAATAAACTGAGAAGGGAGTCTGGGTCTGGGTAGGGGGCAAGGGGGGCGTGAGCGAGGGTGGGGGGGCCAGGGCATTAGGAAGGCGGGGCTGGGCGGTGGGATGGGTGGATAGACAGGCGGGGAAGGGGGATCACAAGGGGAGGGATTCTTACCGAAGGCTGTAAGTTGGTCCTTCTCGCGGTGACTTTTCTCTCTCTCTTCTCTCTCCTCTCTCTCTCTCGAGCTTCTCCTTGCGCTGGGATCGGGTGGTGGTGGGGAGGGAGGTGAAACAAAAGACGGCGTGGACGCGTGTTTTTATTGTCCTTGACTTTGTATGAGGAATTAAGTGCTTTGCTTGAGTGGCCGTAGCTCATAGCTGGGTGATCCGCCCTCGACTTGTTTATGTGGTAAGCTTTGTTTAGGTGGTGAAGGAGGCAGAAGACTATGTTGGGGGGGGGTCGTTAGGTAGGGGAGTAGACCCATCCAGTAGGCGCGGATTACCGGATTAGTTAGAAAATGAGCGATCCCATTTTTAAATATATAATTTAGGTAGTTATGTTTACACGCATTATTTTACTAGGTCGCGGATGCTGACTTCTGCATTAAGCTCTACTTTAATGATCTCCCACCCGCTGTGGGCATCCTATTAGTCAGTCTTTTGGCATTTTATCAGCGATAAATGAATTAAAATGTAATGTAGATGTCGCCTTTTTTTTTTGGCCTCGTTTTATACATTACTTATACACGTTGCTACAATTGGCTTCTGTCAAATCAACTCGGGTTGTAGATAGTTAATTAAGTTACATTATAGATATGGACGGCGCATTTTCTACTATAACTAATAAATATATATATATATATATATAATATATATTATATATATTATATATATTATATAATATATATATATATAATCCTCTGAAGTATGCCAGGTGCTGAAGTGGATAAAATTCCCCATCAAAACATTTCACGCATTGAAGGATTTTCATGCACATTTGGGAAAATTATGCTTGATATGCATCCGTGTATATGCATACCTGAGCCACGTATGAACATTCTCCGGTCTCTGCTGCGGCGTCTATTCATCATCACTTCCGTCATCCGTATCCTGTATCGGTAATCACTTTTGCACTACATGACAACAGGATGTAACAGTGCGTTAATTATCTCCAATTTTATCATACTTGGTTACTGAGATTTCCAATAATTTGCTAGGGTAAGCAGATGCCTCATCAGCATTGAATAGGATTCTCTCTCTCTCTCTCTCTCTCTCTCTCTCTCTCTCTCTCGTCAACGCGCCTCTCCCAATTTGCAAGCTTTCTTTTTCCTTTTCTGTGAGATGTGGACGAGAATTATTTTTTCTGGTTTTCTTTCCGATTTTTAACCTAATTTAATTTCAAGTAAACATGAAAAAATATATTTAAAGGGTGAGCAGTTATTCACATAATTTATATAAAGTAAATTTAGTTGATTATATATATATATATATATACCAGAATGTACATTAGAAGAAATAAAATGGCTTTGCTTGCTTTATCAAATATCTATATATATATATATATATATATATATATATATATATATATATATGTGTGTGTGTGTGTGTGTGTGTGTGTGTGTGTGTGTGTGGTGTGTGTGTGCAACAAACATTTTCAAAAGAGGAAATCAGCAGCAAAGTGAAATTAACATTTATCAGTTTTGTTCAAACGAATGATGATGATTATAGAACCGCCAGACTATAAAACAAGGTAGACTTATTTATTTTAAATATTTATAAAATATAATGATGTGTACGTCAGCCTGTCTGTTCATATGTTTGTTTTTACTACGATGGAACTTTTATTGTCTTCCTTTTCGTCGTGTTCGTTCGTCCTCTTTTCGCAATTTCATTCTTTTTCTCCCTCCTTCATACCCCATCTCCTCCCTCATCCTTCCTTCCTTTTTTCCTTCCTTCCCTCCTTCCTTCCTGTTGCTCCATCCTGTTGGAGCTGCTGCAGAGGTGAGCAAAATCATCTTTTGCATCTGCGTCTTAATTGCAGATTTGATTTAAATCAAATACATTTTGAATGGCGGGCGATCACTTTGGAGCTTCCATGGCTATTTCAGACCTCATTTAAATGCATGGGGTCTACCCTTTTCCCCCTGACTCAAATCACTGCCACGTACAACAACCATTTAGCCAAATTTGCTCTATTCCCATTTTATTCCCATCTCTTTAGATTCTTTCCGTCCTGTGTAATTGTTGGAGGTATGCTTCGCGATTCGGTTCTGCCGTTAGTCGTGGGTTTGTTTAATGCTTTTGGGCCAAGAAAGCACTTCGGTGGTGCTGTGTGGCGTGATGACATTTCTTTGATATCGATGAGCAGTTCCTTTTCTTCTTTTTTTCGCTCGCTCGAGGAATAAACCTACAAACTACTTCGTTGTTCTTGTTAGTGTTATTTTTGCTGTTGTTGTTTTTTGTTTGTGGGGTAGGGAAGCCCTTTGGAAAAGGCGAAAATGTCTGAAAAATGTGTTTCGCGTTCTAAAATACAGGAATTTCAGTATAGGATATTTATTATTTATTTATTAGAATAAAAATGTAAAAAATTAATAATTTTCAAGTTAAACAGTACAGAACAATTCTTTCTAATAAAATATAGCGAATTTATTTTAGTTTTCGTTGGTGAAACAACGTGCTATATAATCGTAGATTTTAGCATGCGCCCAATGTAAGCTGGAGGTGGTATCACGCCCTGTTTTTCTACTAATCGGATTATACTGAATTGTTTAATTTCACCGTGGTTTACTTTTTCGGAAGGGTTTATAATGAATAAGACGTTATTGATTTAGTGTCACTGTTCTGTATTTGATTGAACAATATGGATAAATATTCTTTTGACTTTGTTATTGATTTCCTCTTGAAAATGTTTTTTACACTCAAGACGGCGTATTTTGATGTTCCTCTTTAAAAGCTCAATGGTCAGTTGTTTGATAACGTGAACGAAGTCATTTTATCTTTTCAAAAGTAAATTTCCATCGAAATTTTAAATTTTGCCATGATTTTGTGGAGGTTAATAGCGAATATGACGTCACCTCAGTATCTACTCATCTCTCAGCACATTTCCCCTTTCTATTTATTCTTTTCTTTCCCCTCACCCTGTGTTCCTTGCCGTTTCCTCCTACCAACCCCTTCCCCCTCCCCCTCCCCCTGAACTATTCATCCTTGAACAAATACCGTGGCCCTGCTCGCACCCAGCCCGGGCAACATCTCGGCCATGTTATACGAAGTTCATCTTGAAATGTATGATACTACTTAATCCCTAAATTACTTTAAGCTCTTAATCCCGCTGCTGTATCAGGGTAAATCGCCGGTGTTGGAATAAGAGCGGTTTCATGTCACCTCTTGCATCAACCCCTAATTTTATTTTTGCATAGAGATCTCCGGACGAGTTATGAGATTGTACGCTTTTTTTTTAATTTTTAACTCTCTCTCTCTCTCTCTCTCTCTCTCTCTCTCTCTCTCTCTCACAAATTGAAGGATCTGTTTTCGATTTCTCGGACCGGCGCGTTCTTTGATATCCTGTATCCATCTGTTAACCTGAGCAGTGATTATTATGAACCGGTACGTTAGTTAACTGTTGTAGGGTGCAGCTAGATTGTGGAGAGAGGAAAAGAAAGAGAAAGCTGTAGATATAAGTGACCATCGCTACTTTAGAGTCCTCGATGAGGTGATCTTCCCCCCCACTCATTCTGGTGAAATCGTTCATAAGATATCCTCTATCTCATTTCCATAGTGTCTGTGTTGCAGTTAGATTGAATACGACTCTGGGAGCATTTTTGTACCAAAGTTCTCTATGACTTTGGGAAGGTGAATAAAACTTGTGAATTTATAGAATTTATAGAAATAAACTTGTGAATTTATTTGCATGAGTACCATTCAGCTGAGGACATCAGCATCTTCAGGTTCATCGTTGGACGAATGATTTACGTGCTCACCTACTGATTCGGTAGTCCCGAGTTCGATTCCCTGCTCTGCCAACAAGGAATCAGAGGAAAGTGTTTCTGGTGATTAAATATTAATTTCTCGATATAATGAGGTCCGGTTCCCACAATAAGCTGTAGGTCCCGTTGCTAGGTAACTAATTGGTTCCTAGCCACGTGAAAATATCCAATCCTTCGGACCAGCCCTAGGAGAGCTGTTAATCAGCTCAGTGGTCTGGTTAAACTAAGATATCTTCATCGTCTTGATAGTGGAGTTGGAGGAGAAGAAGCAGGCAGGAGTTACTAGTAGCAGGAGCATCATCATCATCAGGATGAATACACACACACACACACGGACACACGGACACGCACTTCATCCACTACTCAGGCAGAACTGGACGGCCGCATCCGGCCCTTCGAAACCGACTACGGAGATCCCCATTGCCATTCTCAAAGGCTCTAAATTCAATTACCAGCCGTGTTCGTTTTAGAGGCGACTCGCTAATTCGATCTCGTGGTCAGCTTGGGACGCAGAACAGTGGGTAGTGGTAGTGGTAGTGGTGGTGGTGGTGGTTGGCTGGTTTTGTTGGTTGAGTGGGTGGGTGGTTGGTCGAATTGGACGTTTTGGTGGCGGTCCTATGGCATCGGGGTTAAGAAGGATCTGATACGTGGCTTTGAATCCGCTGTTTCCTGAAATTTTAACAATGATGATGATGATGATGATAATGATTTGAGATCATTTTGATAATGATAACTGGAAAGGCGTCTCTGAGGTGTATTATGGTGATGCTTCCTTGAGTAGTTATAGTGATGATGATTACGATGGGGATTTGACAAAATATAATGAAAGTCTGAGTTCACTTTAATAATAATAATAATCCGAGTCTGTTGTTAACTAGACTACCGAGTAGGGCATTTAATGTTCGTGATCTGGGTATCCTGCTCCCTGTAAATAATCACGGTAACAATCAAGAAAAAATCTGAGGCCGTTTTAACTAGATTCCCACGAAAGGCAGACCTCTCTCTCTCTCCTCTCTCTCTCTCTCTCTCTGCTGGTTGAGCAATCATATGAAGACGAAGGTAGTTTAAATGGAAACCGGTCGATCGATAATGTCGACAATTACGAGGCCAGAGATAAGAATCAAGAGTACCTACCTTGCTCGACTACGTGTCGATGCTTCCAGGGAAACAACCCCACCTTCCCCTTCTTCCCACCACCCTCGGTATTTTCGTGGGACCGTAGTCCATAGAAAGAGTAATCGAAGGTATTTTATTTCGTAGCGTGATGATTCGAAGTACTCGGGCGTGTGAATAAGATCGACTTGGGAGAGAGAGAGAGAGAGCTGATGGACGGAGCCTCTCCTGGTGGGGTGGCGGTGAGCATCGTTGTTTTATTGGCTTTACATTTTATGCAAATTGTAGTTTACACAAGATAAGGGTTCTCCGGAGTGCTGTAAATTTCAGCGCTTATCAAGTACATGTTTATGGTCGTTTGTGTTGTATATCTAAGCGGAATTTTTGTTGAGGTATGAAAATTTACCTGAAGTTGCAATAAATTGCAATGTGCAATGTGCGCTCTGAAATCGTGCCATTTCTCTACCGATTACTTTACCTTGTGGATATGTTGAAGATTTTATTTTATATTTCACTTCACTGGAGTGTTCGAATGGAACATTTTGGTACTGGTTTGTTTTATAACTTAATATACATGGAAGCGCTTGGTACTGATTTATACTTTTTAATCATTACATCGGAATAATTTTTCATGAATATGTTTTGTATCTTTATTGGCATGGGCGATTATATGTATGACTTATTTTGCTTCAGAATATGATCGCTGAAAAACTGTAGACATCTTACAACACATCATTTATGACTAAGAAAGAAATTATGAAAATCTTCGAAAATGTGAGACCTTTTGTTATCCTACTTCAAATTAGACGCATCGACATCTATGTCTAAAATAAAAACCTGTCGAGTAATTTAACTGTTCGGAGACATTACTGAACTTCGCATCTTGATAAGGAGATTAGATTAGTTTTTGATTATTGGACGCTTTCAGATGCCAAGATAATAAATAACAATAGCAGGTGGTCGCACATCTCAGTGAATCACTGTCTAAGTTACAAAGAAAGAAAAAAAAATAAAAATAAAATGTTCCATAGTGTTTAAATTCCTTGTGGATGTCACGACTTCGCATCCAGCACGACCAATTATTTTTCGGTCCGCGGAAAATTTTTTTTCCGTATCTCCCAAATCGAATTTTGGTTTTGTATCTTCGTGTATGGGCGGTGTGCTGTTGCTGTTAGTTTTTTTTTTTTTTTTTTCCCCTCCCTAGGTTTTGTTATTCGGTTTAAGTCACGCAGGTAGTTCATTCATTCTTAGATTACATTTTTCCTCGCATAACCAACTTTCTTTTAAGCGTTCTGGTAACAGTATCTAATCTTATTCTCTCTCACTCACACACAGTATAGACGCATAGAATTCTGTGAGCGTGTCTCTCTCTCTCTCTCTTCTCTCTCTCTCTCTCTCTGAGGCTCCATCCTCCCAGTTATTAGAGGGGATTCATAGTTCCTTTTGTTAAACCTGTGCAACTCCTAACAGGCTCAAACACAGGCCGCGTCGACAATAAATTACAAATATAATTCAATCACGAAGAGCGGTAATCACGTTTGGCACAGCGAATCGCCAATAACTGAACTAGCGGACTAGCAAGTCCGCCCTCCGTCTCAGTCGCCCGAGGGGAAAGGGGGAGGAGGTGGAGGAGGATGAGGAGGAGGAGGAGGAGGGATAGATTATAGGCATTCACAGCCTCCCTCTCCGTTTTCAAGGGGGCCATGGTAGAGTGAGATGATAGGGATTCGTGTTGTCCCAGAATCTAGATGCTGTCTGCAAGGTTGTGTCCGCTGGCCCTAATGTGGGTTTTCGATTTTATAGTTTGTGTTAGATCTTAAAAGCCAATGTTTTTGCCTTCTTATTTCTGTGGTTCTTAGTCACTTTTGTGACCGTCCTTTTTTTATTTTTTTATTTGGTCGTGGCTTTCCATGTTCCTGTGGTCTTGCAGGAGTCCTTAATAAAGTTTCCACCGCAAGACCCTGCCATATATTCAATACCTGTAATGTCTTTCGGCAAATGAATTGCATTTCGATACCTGTACCGCATTTTGGTACCCGTAATGTATTTCAATACCTGCAATGCATTTGGGTACCCTTAATGTATTTCGATACCCGCAATGCAGTTCGGTATCTGTAATGTATTTAGATACACGCAATGCATTTTGGTACCGTAATGTATTTAGATACCCGCAATGCATTACAGGTACTGTAATGAATTTCGATACCTGCAATGCAATTTCGTCTGTAACGTATTTCGATACCTGCTGCATCTTTGGCCGGCTTTATATTTCATTACCTGCAATGCATTACGGTAGCTGCAGTGTATTTCGATAGCGGCCATGCATTTCCAAACCTACAATGTATCTCGGTACTTGGGATTTCATCTAAATCGGTGACTTCCTGGAATCGCATATATATTATATAATCAAGTCTTATGTCTGAATATGACCCTGTCTTTATACCTGTTTTGATTCCTTGATTTAATTTTTTTTTTCTATATAAAGAGTTCATGAAAGGTTGTTACACCTTTATGTCTAGACTTAGAATTATTCAGGCTAGTTCTGTCTTTTTCTCAAGATCCAAGAAGTATAGATAACAGGTTTTTATTTTTAAAGTGCACATGTCTGTTAGGCAGTCAGCCTATTGATTTATTTAGATTGGAGAACACGAGCAAGCTGAAAAAGAAGGAAGGGCAGTAGTAGACTTTTCTGCAGCTTAGAAAAGCTGAAAGAATCAGGGAAAGCAGAAGTGGGAGTAGAGTTCCAAAGCTTGGCAGTAAAGGGAAAGATGCATTCGCTTTGCCGTGCAATCTGTAGACGGTTGGCTATTTCCGCGGAGTATATGGTGTGGGAATCTTTGAAAACAAATAGACGAACGAGATGCGCCGTCTTCGCTTTCAGTCAAAGAGAAGAAAGAAACAATTAACATCGTCCGTTAACACTTCGCAGTCGCATCGCAATGCTTTCATTAGCGTTGTGCGATGACCGAGGTATGATGTCAACGGTTCCTCGTTAATTTAACGGTGAAAAAAATATAGATATAAAAACCAGGAGATTTTCATCCGTTTGTCGAGAAATCTTCGCTTACAGAAAACTATTTTTCAGGTAGCTCGTCCCTCCTTTCGGAAACTGTCACAGCAGCAGCAATAACCACACGCAGGAGAACGATAAACGAAGCGTCAGAAATTGATAAAGAGGAGGCATGGAAATAGAAGCGAAGGAAGGTCGCTATAACGAAGCCAGCCGGGGATTGTTGTGAATTGTAGAACGGCTCAACTTTGAAGAATTAATTTGGGATTTTTGTGTGCTGCATAATTGCGAGTCGGCAGTGATTATGATGTAAGATTTTTAATATTGCTTCATATTAACTGCTATTTAATAAAATTTATTTCTGATTCCAGTTTCGCCCCCCCCACCTTCCCCCTCCCCCCGACGACGGCATAATTAGTTTCGAGTCGTAAAAATCTCATTCCGGCAGTTTTTCCGTCCGTATTTTGTAGTTGATAAGCTTTATGATTATTCAAAGTGCGAAAGTCTATGACAAATATTGGAAATTACTCGGTTAAATTCCTGGAAATTTGTAATTAGCGACTGTAAAAGACTCCTGACATCAGAAAAGCGAATAGCGAGCGAGAGGAGGAGGAGGGCTCGGTTCCAGCTCTGGCTCTGGCTCTCAGTCCGGGAGAAACAGAAAGAAAGAACGCCTCGAAAAAAAAAGACAGACGGGCTGCGTGGGGAGCGCGCCTCCACTCCCCTCCCTCCTCTTTTGCACCAAAAAAAAAAAAAAAAAAAACTCACTTTAACATGTAACATAATTGATTCCTATCTAATGAGGCATAAAAGTTTTGGAGAGCTTGTTACAAGTAACTTTTAATTGCCCAGCGCACCATTTTGTATATCTGTAATTGCCACATTTGAGATTAAGCCCCTCCGACGGAATTGAAGAGCGAACTATGACCACCGATCCGACCGGCCTCGGCCGATGGGATGTTCTCGATTTTATAGGTCGTGTTTTTTCTTTCTCTCTTCTCTATCTCTCTCTTCTCTATCTCTCTCTCTCTCTCTCTCTCTTTCTTCTCTCCTACCCCTCCAACATTGGCGTGTGTTCTTCCCTTTTAAGTCATATCCTTAAGGTCACCCTTCAACCGCCATTCCCCCCTCCCCCCTCCCTACCCCCTCCCCCCCCTTTTTCCAACCTTTACACACACTTCATTTTATCGCTTTGCAAGACGTAGGTCTTTTTTCTTTTTTCTTTTGTTTTCTTGTCTTTTTTTTTTTCAGCTGGTCGGGTTGGTTTTATGTTATATGCATTTTTTCCGTTTTGTTTGCATCAGTTGATTTCTCTCTCTCTCTCTCTCTCTCTCTCTCTCTCTCATACCCGTAAACGCCTAAAGTGTTGGAAAATGTACTTATTTATATTTCCTTCTCCCGCCATTTCTTCCCTTCCCCCCCTCCCCCCCCTCCCTCCCATCCCGACATCGACTACTCCTCCTCCTCCTCCACCTCCTCTCCTCTCCTCCAAATTCCCTATCTACCTCCCCCTTTTACCATCTTCTTCTTCAGCTTCTTCTTCTTCTTCTTTCTTTGAGTTACAGCGCCGACAGATTGAATAGCCATACCTATTGCCTTTATGACTTCATTATTTTGTTTTAGTGTTTTACTTGTCCCTTCGCTTTTTTTTCTGGTGTTTGCGTGTGTGGGGGCGTCTGGTTTCTTTGAGAGATATTTTCTCTTCTTTTAATGTTTATACTATTATTTCTTTTCTTTCGATTTGAAAACATCGCTATGGCCGTCTCCCTAGTATTTATAAACAGTTCGCGTTGTGAACTGGTTTTGAGCTTGTTTTTTTTTTTTTATCTGCAGTTTTTTTTTCATCGGAGGTATTTTTATGCGAATGGATCAAAATAAAAACGAAAAATGTATTTGCATTTGAATTAGAAGAATGATCGTGAAAATGTATCATAACTTTTGATTTATAGATCGCCTTCTCTATCTCTCCCTCATTTTTTCCCCCCTCACAAATATCCACCATATTCTTCATTTTATCTCGGATGTTTTTATTGCATATTTATCATTTTTCTATTATGGGGCTTATTAATGCACTTCGAGCAACCGACCTTCGTTCCTCCTTTAGTTTTATGGGAACGGGTTTTTTTTTTTTTTACCTCTCTCTCTTCTTCTCTCTCTCTTCTCTCTCTCTCGCGGGTCTCGAGAGGGTGGGAGAGTTTTACGAGTTTTTTGAGTGATTTATATTATATTTTTAGTGTTAATTTCGAAATGAAATAACAGTCTCGCCGAGACTCGAATCCCTCTGCCTTTGTTGGATCGTCTTGGTTTGTGCGTTTGTGCGAATGCGCGCGTTTGTATGTATGTCTGTATGCGTGTAGGTGCTCCGGGATTTATGTATGCATGTGTCTGTGCATCCTGGGTGTGGTGGAACGTCCTGGGTTTGAAATGTATGTTTCGTTTGTTTCTGTGTATTTGTCAGTGTTGGTAAGTTATTTTCTTGTATGTGTGTATTTATTGGCAAGTTTGTGGCCATGAAGTTTGTTAATAATTATGGTGTGCATTGTCGAATTATTTCTCTATTGTGTATAAGGTGAGATTTTGTCTTTATTTTTTTCCTTTTATGTGTAAAGCAAAGTATTTTTTTTTTATTTCGATATGTACAAAACTAAGGGATTTTTATCTACTATTTTGTATATGCAAAGGGGAACTTTTTTATAGTTTTGTATGCTAAAGAAGTTTTTTTTTAAGGGCTTTTTCTCACAATTGCATATGTAGAGTAGACCGATAACATTGCCTTGTATTTTTTTTTTAAATAAGGGATTCTTCATTGAAATAGTTTTTGATATTTTCAAGATTTATTAAAATAATCGGTGCCGTATATGTGAGAACTGCAAGCGTCGTTTGACCCAAGACTTAAAAAAAAAAAAAAAAAAAAAAAAAAAAAAAAAAAAAAAAAAAAAAAAACAAAAAAAAAAAAAAAAAAAAAAAAAAAAAAAAAAACAAGAGCCGCTAAAACGGGAAATGGCGATGAAGCAACATTGTAAACCTTTAATGGCTTTATATTCATATTAGCTTTGCGTTAGCGTGTTTCTCGAAGGGATGTGCACGTCCCGACACGCTATAAAGCCCTAATGACTTTATTCTCGTATTAGCTTTATATAAAGTTGGCGTGTAGCGCCCGAGATTAGATATACAGACCTTATATGTAATGTTTATATTACTCTCTTGTTCTCCTCGAGTGCTCATTAAAACCCGCATGTGTGTGTGTGTGTTTGTGTGGTTGGTGCGGGAACTACATAAATGTGGCTCATTTCTTTCATGTGGTCCTCAGAGCGCATTCCGAACCGAAACTGGTCAGAGGTGTGTGTTTTTTTTTGCGGGGGAAAAAAAAATCAAGGATGATTTAATACTCTGTATCCAGAATTTATATTTTTGCTAGTCGTGTTGTGGTCGTTTTGTTGTGGGGTTGTTGATTTTGCCCATGTTGTGTGTCGTTGTTGTTCTCTTGTAGGTTGTGGGTTTAGTGTCTTCTTATGGTAGTGTCGTGCCTTCAGTATAATTCCTGTGCGTATTTTATGATAGTGATTAAATCGTTTGCGGTTTATAGGTATTACTTCCTCTCTCTCTCTCTCTCTCTCTTCTCTCTCTCTCTCTCTCTCTCATTTACGCACCTGAACGTTTGGAATACCTTGCATCGTTTCAATTCACCGTGAGTTGAATATGTCTCGTAGGCATTCTTTAAATATAAAAATCACCTTCAATATGCTTTTTGAAAAACGGAAGTATAACAAAATTTCTGACTTTCATTCGAAGTTTGGCTGAGGTCCTGCAAAACTTAGGAATTGGAAGGGGGGTTGGGTTGGGGGGGGGGGGGGGGGGGGAGCATCTCCCCGCACCCTGCGGAGGTCCAGAGATATGTGTCAGTCTCTTGTATGTAATAATATTTAACGAATAAAATCATGGCGACAGCGATTTTGACTTTAGAGGTGTTCCATTTTTCGCAGCCAGTGCGTTGTTGAGATGCATTTTACATCTTCGTCTTCCTCCCTTTTTATCTCTCTCTCTCTCTCTCTCTCTCTCTCTCTTTTAGTGACACGTTTATTTCGTCGGTTTATTTTGGCCTATTTCGTTATTTGCGCAAATAAAAGCGCTGTGTTTTTGTTGTGGGCAGAACGTAAACGACTGTG
Source organism: Macrobrachium nipponense (assembly GCF_015104395.2). Taxonomy (NCBI): domain Eukaryota; kingdom Metazoa; phylum Arthropoda; class Malacostraca; order Decapoda; family Palaemonidae; genus Macrobrachium; species Macrobrachium nipponense. Next base: position 24,852,444 of record NC_087200.1, read on the forward strand.
TTTGTTGTCTTTAGAGATTCGTTTTTATTGGGTTGCCGTGTGTGTGTGTTTTTTTTTTACGTAAAACATCACCCTCTTCTCCTCCTCCTCCTCCTCCCCCCCTCCCCAACACTTCATCCCTTCCACCCCACCTCCCCCACACCCCACCCAAATTCGCAATCGGCGATTGAAAGAGGAGGAGGATTTCTGTGGCTCTCCGCCGTGTTGTTTGTGCCCCTCGAGGTCCCTAATTGGCGTTGACGCCATGATTGGCGTTGCTGATACGAGCGAAATTGTTACTGTTGATAGCCGTAGCTAATACGAGTAGCTTTAACTCTTCGTCTTGAACGGACGTTGCTGCTACTGTTGCGCACGGAAAAATAAATCTGCAAATCAGCGCGTTCGATCGTCATTTTATTTATCAACCTGCCCGCTTCTTGTAGAGAGAGAGAGAGAGAGCGCGCTTTAGTGGTCGATGTGTGTCAGGAATTACTATATGTTTCAAAAGTTTTTTCTCGCTCTCTCTCTCTCTCTCTCTGTTTATATATATATATATATATATATATATATATATATATATATATATATATATATATATATATAAATATATGTAAATATATTTACATATATGCAGCTGACTCTAGAGTCACAATTTTGGTGCTTAAGGGAATTTTATTTATTTGTGGAAAATCGAGTAAGTACGCGTCTTTATATATATACTTCAGTGTGTTATTGCAAGGGCGATAGCTCGCTTTTGTAATATTAGTAGTCATGTTGATAAATTCCGTTGCTTTTATACCATTGAATTATATTATTGTTCTCTTCACAATTCATGCTGTGACCAACATGGTTGGTAGAAGTTCTTGGTAATTTATACGCTAGAAGGTTTCATACTGATTGAATAAATTTTCTTTTCGTTTAGTTTACTTTGTAAATCATTACATTTATTTGATCTCTCTCTCTCTCTCTCTCTCTCTCTCTCTCTCTCTCTCTCTCTCCTCTCTCTCTCTTTATGAAAATACATATTTTTTTTGCGATCTTATTTTACGTACGTCTTGTCGAGTGGGCCTTCCTGTGGTTAAAGTGGCCTCAACAAGGCAGTTTGCGCACATAGTGAAGGTCATTGGGCCTGTAATTTCAATCAGGTGGATCTTTCACAGCTTGAGAAGGCAAGACCTTTTGGGCACCTGAAATCGC